>NC_090261.1:20290824-20343324 GCF_037325665.1 Littorina saxatilis
ATGTGCACAGTGCAACTGCACTACCCGGCATTGTGTCCCCTCTTTCTTTCAAAAGCCAATTAATCGAAAATTTCAATAATAAATTATTATTTGATTAATATACTTACCCAATTCTCATAAATGCATTGACTTCAATCTCACATGCTAAATGTCGAAAAACTACTCAAATTACCTGCCCTTGCAAGGGTGGTAACCAAGCTAAAAACAGACGCCATAGCCGTTGCTATGACCTGTCCCACGTGGTTACCCATAACCCACCGCGCACCACGTGAGCGCCGGCATCCGGAATAATCATTTGAGACTTCTCAAAATCCCGTAGGAAATTAAGTAGCGGGGATGGATGGGAGGGTATCAACTATGAGAATTGGGTAAGTATATTAATCAAATGAAAATTTATTATTGAAATTTTCGATTAAATTACATATTCTTACCGCAATTCTCATAAATGCAGATTGCTCCTAAAGGAGGAGGGACTTAATTATGTCCCAGAAAGAACCTGTCCTGCAGAAACTAACGAGGGCAAAGAAAAGGCCTCGTCAAGTCAAGAGCAGGAGATGTCCAGGAGGTAAAAAATTGATGAACACGTCATCAGACCTCCAAAGAGCTGTTGGCAAAACTTCGCATAGGCAGCAGGAACACCACCAGAGAGAGAAGAACCCCAGGCTCTGGACTACTGAACACCTGTAAAGGAACAGAGGGAGGACTGAACGCCCCCCCCCCCCTTTACAGGAACAGAGGGAGGAACGCCCCCCCCCCCCTTTTGTGTTCAATAGGCCACCACTCATAGGACTGTCCTATGAAAGTAGCAACACCTCTTGTGAGCGTCAATTAAGAGAAGCCTCTTTCACCTATAGTGTAAAGAGATAAGAACATGAGCTTTTGGCTCTTAGTTCCAATTGACTGAGCGCAAGTTAAAAAGGATTTAAAAACTCTAACCAGACACTTAGAAAATCCAAATCGCCCGGAGCGAGAATCCTCTCGAGAGGAGGGAAATAAACACCAGAGGAGATTGACCCGGTTTCTGAATCCAGGAAATCTGGCCGAAAATCCGTGAAAAAACGGAACTATATATATGTTCAAAGGCTACATCCTCTGGTAAAACCCCAATAACGCATGGGTCTCACTGCCCTTCGGGGCTGAGGCCCAGAGTAAGAAGAACAAAGTCCTACGCGTTATACAAGGGGACGCCTCTAAGCCTCTTAAAACAAAGTCCTTTGATCATGCCCGCAAAAGCGCCATGAACATCAGAAGAGAGGCCTATTTGTTTCAAAGTAGCTGAGATAGCCGAGACGCCGGAACCTCCAAGAAGAGATTGAGAGAGGGGCGCTAAGGAGTTGCACCCCCGCTCTATACACCAATTGGCCAGGGAGGCCAATGAGGGGCATACACAGAGAAAGTGGAGGACCTATGTGCTTCATGCACCAAGACCAGAGTCAAAAACCCACGATCTGTAACACAAACAGCACAACCTCCAGCCCTGTATGCAGATGGCCCAACCCGTGTGCAAGCCCTGAGAGGTCCTGCTGAGCGAGTCGGCCAGATATAGAGCCGGCCGGGGAGATATTCCCCTGAGATATTGATTTAGTGTGAAAGGAACCAAATCAGAATCCCGTAAACTCTGTCTGACAGGGAGCGAGAACTTGCTCCTCCCTGCTAGTCCACATAGGAAGCAACAGAAGTATTGTCCGTATACAACCGGACATGCCTGTATATAGCCAAAGAGAAAGGCTAGTAGACTGATAGCTACTGCTCCTAACTCCAGGCAATTGAGATGCCCAAGGAGTTGAGTCCACATCCACAGCCCCAAGACTGTAATTGCCAATGTAGGCTCCCATCCGGACAGAGACGAATCCATGAAGCGGTCTAAATCCGGGGGGGAACAAAGCTAGGGAAAACGCCCTGAGCGATCCAATTGGATTCCAGCCACCTACTCGCGTGGAGGAACCCACCCCGGAGGAGGACCCTCTTGTCCCAGACTTGTGAGGCCGAGTCCCAAAGAGACTTGAGGAAAGACTAAAGGGCCAGCATAGCAATCGATTCCGTCTGACCGAGGATCAAGGCTAAGGACCTCGCAGAGGTCTGCTCTCGTGCCAGCCTGGCAGTGATAAGAGCCTAAAACCTCTCTATTCTCTCCTGTGAAGGACGAAACTTCCAAGAGACAGTGTCGAACGGCATGCCCGGGTAAAAAACCTGGGATGGGGACAGCTCGGATTTTGCCTGGTTTACGGAGAACGCCAGGCAAAGAGCCTGGTTCAACACCATCTGAAAGTGCAGCTGGCAAGCTGATTGACTCTGATAAAAGATCAACCAGTCACCGAGGATCAGAACACCGACTGAATGCCCACCATGGTAACAACTCATGGCCAGCAACAGCCTGAAGGGCAGAGCCCTGAACTGAAAAACAACCTGGTGACCCCAGCAGAAACGGAGCCACTTCCTGTCTGCAGGACGCATAAGGAAGACTTGTGTGAGAGCACAGAGGAAAATCTCAGCCAAAGCTGATAACTCCAGACCATGCCGTGCCACCTCCTCCGGAGAAGAGAGGGAGGAGTCACTGAACGAAACACCCACTTTGTGACCGGGGGCGCATCAATGCGCTGCTATTTGTCTATGGAAGAAGGGCAAGACTGAGGCTTCTGAGCAGGTTTTAACAAAACCCCGAAAAAAGCCTGTCCCTTGCTTCCTGTAACCGGTGTGAAATCAAACCCCTTGTAAAAGAAGGAGATCACACCTGGTGAAGACAGTGTGGGCATAGAACATCACTGACGAACTCATCTGCTCGGTGATGACCCTAGCCAGAACTGCCAGCAGCATGGCTACGGCCCTATCCGAGGCATCCTCCCTAAACCAAAAAGAGTCCAGGGAGGTTAAGATGGTTCGTATGAGAGCACAGAGGAGAGTCTCAGCGAAAGCAGATAACTCTAGACCATGCCGTCCCACCTCCTCCAGAGAGGAGAGGGAGGAGTAACATCACGAAACCCCACGTTCCCTGTGGTCTATTCGTGAAGCCAAGAGACTAGTTCCGGCGGAGCGGGAAAACCAGCCCTTGGCAACAAAAATGTCTGGATCAGATCCTGAGACTTGACATTCCAACCTATCTTCTTCCGCAATAAAAGTGAGAACGAAGCAGCCTGAAACCCAGGAGCCAGCCACCGGCTAGCAGAAGGAGGAGCAGGACCATGCGCATGAAGCAGCGGGAAAGGTGTAGGCTGAAGACCACGACCCTGAGTTGCGGGTCAAGCCAAGAGCTGCGACATGTGGTAGGCAATCACCGGAGACTCGGCAAATCGAAACGATTGCGAGTAAGCCCGCGTAGACCCAAAGTAATCCGCAGAAGAGGGAGGAAGAGAGACACCCTGCTCTGAATACGCCACCCCATCCGGGAAAAAGTAAGCTGCCACAGCAGCCGCTTTTTGCATAGCGAGCCAACAACCAGTAGGCAGCGCTACACACTCTCCCTCCTCCACCGAGGAGTCCGAATCCCCACCTGCAGTTGTGTCAAAACACAAAGGAGGGGAGACGGGGGAGGCAGCGCACTAAAACTCCTGCTGATAACCCGCCAAGAGTGAGAGTGAAAAGCTTGATCTGTCTCTGCCTGTCAACCAAACCGCCCACCTGACCCGAGGGGGGGAGAGGGGTTGGTAGTTGGCACAGCGCCCTGCCGAGAAGGAGGGTGAGTGGGGGTACGAGACCAAGCCAAGCCCGGCCAGCCGTACCCCACCCGCTGTGCGAGAGAAGCGTCCCAGTGCTGAAAACCAGTCTGCCTGGTTTGAGCCACGCCGCGCCACGAGTGGGGAGGGGGTGGTTCGTCACGGCAGTAACCCCTTGTGGGGAGAAAGACTGAATGAGAGACACAACCGTAAACGGCCGAACCCCACTCGTCCACCTGCTGACATCCTGTAGCCCCACCGCTCACCTACCCCGAGGGGGGGGGGGGGGGGGGGGGGGGTGACGGATGCTGGCTGAGGACAATGACCACTGGCAAGGCCATACTGTAGTCCGAGTCCCCACAATCCATTGTGTCAGAACACAAAGAATGGGAGACTGGAGAGTTAAGAGCATGTTCTGTCTCCGCCTGCCACCGCCACCGCTCACCTACCCCAAGGGGGTAGAGGAGTAGGCAACCGGCAAAGCACCCTGCCGAGAACAAAGCAGAGCCAAGCTCATTGTTCCCCGACCGCTGTGCGAGAGACTGGACCCAGCCGCCAAAACCGGTCTGACCAGTTTGAGCCACCCGCGACGAGTGCGGGCAGCTAACACAGCCCCCTGCCCCAAATGTGACAGAGGAGGAGTATGTAACATAGCCTGGAAAGGCCGTACGTCCCACCCCAGCTGTGCTGACTCAGACTGGCTTGAGCCACGCCACGCCCCAGATGGGGAGGGGGGTGGCTAGTCACCGCAGTAACCCCTGAAGGGGGGAGAGACGGGGTGAGACGCAACCTTAAAAGGCCGACCCCCACCCGTCCACCTGCTGACGTCCTGTAGGACGATTACCGCTGGTAAGACGGTAACGCTGGAGACTGCGACGGCAGTCTAACAGCCCCCCACCCTGTCCAGCCCGGAGGGTTGAAAAAGAGTGGGCAGCTGACACAGCCCCCTGCCCCAAATGTGGCATAGGAGAGGTATGCAACGTAGCCTGGAAAGGTCGTACATCCCACCCCAGCTGTGAATGAGCGAAAGAAATGCCAGACAGGCGGGAGCCCGCAGACTGGCTGTGCTGAGGTTGGAACCCCTCCCCTAAAGAGAGGGACGTGGGTCTGTCAGCAAACTGATCCTCACCACGCGAACCCGTAAGAGCACACTTACCGTGCCCCCCCCCCCCCCCCCCCCCACTCCCCCTTGAAAAGGGGGCTGCATGTCTAACAAAGCTGCGCTCGAAGCGAGGTAAGAGGACAGAGGCAGGAGAGGAGCCGACCCCCCCTCCGAAAGAAGAGAGTGTTCTAAACCAAGTACTACCAGAGGCAGAAAGGGCTGAACAGAACTGGCCATTTGCACCAGACCACGGTGCGAAGCAGCAAGCTCCAATTTCCAAGCATTAGTTGTCACGGCTTGGGGTACGCATTAGTGAGGGAGAGTGGGAGCTGTGTTATGTACGGTGTATTTTCGACTGAAGAGTGAAAAGTAACTGCCATGCCACATGATCGGCATGCAGTCAATAAAGCCAGACAAGAAGAAAATAAATGACATGATTATGACATGCAGCTCTATCTGCTATTTATTCAAACTGGTTTTCAAACTTATTCTTGCAAAGCATCTGCACACGCTCCTCTGTGCTGTGTTTGTGTGGCTGCTTTCGTATGTCGGTGCATGGTGAGTGTGTTCACTGCCTTGAGGATTTATTGGCTCACGAAGTGTAGCCTATGCGATGCTAACTTTTGTCTGTCTGTGCGTGCGTATGTATCCGATCACTCTGCAGTTTTGTTCTCTCTTAAAATAGCCAAACCATCCAAACAGAAAAAGCGCGTAGTCCGCCGTAACCTCAAAGAAGTTAACACTGACACATTTCGCGCAGAAGCAGCCCGCCGACTGCTTGATCCTCCGGTATCCTCAGACCCTGTACGTCATTACGACTCCACTCTCAGCACACTTCTTGATGAACATGCGCCCGCAAAAACCAAACTCATCGTAGATAGGCCTTCTGCACCCTGGATCACAGCTGAAGTTAAGTATGCAAAACAGTTGCGTCGCCGAGCAGAGAGGAAGTCGCGAACCTCAAAGCTGGTAGTTGACAGACAGATTTACAACAAGCAAAAGGAACATGTTCAGACACTCATCGCAGACGCCAAAAAATCGCACTACAGCACCAAAATCTGTGAAACAACCTCTGCCAAAACACTCTTCTCCACAATGAATGACCTTCTTGGCTGCTCTTCTGCTTCTCCCTTGCCCAACAACATCGACCCCTCCAAACTGTCGCAAGCTTTCTCTGATTACTTCCATAACAAGATCCAAACCATCCGTGACAAACTAGACAAAATCCCACACCAAAACTCTGAAACTCCTCCTGCATTTACAGGCACTCCCTTCACACACTTTCAGCCTCTCACTCTCACTGACCTGGAGAAAGTCCTCAAAGAAATGACCTTGAAAACCTGTGACCTTGACCCTCTTCCCACACAACTCTACTCTGACTGTCTTCCTGAACTCCTCCCTTCTATTCTCAAAATCATCAACACTTCTCTGCAAACAGGCACTGTCCCCAACTCCTTTAAGACTGCTATTGTCAAACCTCTACTGAAGAAACCATCGCTTGACCCAAACACCCTCAGCAACTACCGCCCTGTCTCAAACCTTTCCTTCATCTCCAAACTCCTTGAAAGAGTCGTCCTGAAACAACTCAACTCTCACCTTCTTTGCAACAATCTTCTCTCTCCGCTTCAATCTGCCTATCGTCCTCACCACTCCACCGAAACTGCCCTTCTCAAAATCACTAATGATCTCCTCCTTGCCACTGACCAAGCTGAAATCTCTGCCGTCGCTCTACTTGATCTATCAGCGGCCTTTGACACAGTCGACCACAACATCCTCCTTCAACGCCTTCAGCACACCTTTGGTATCCATAGCACAGCTCTTTCTTGGTTCTCTTCTTATCTTACCGACCGCTACCAGACTGTTTCGATTGACAAACTGAACTCTGACCCCATCAGACTTGAGTGCGGAGTCCCTCAGGGCTCAGTCCTTGGGCCTGTACTATTTACTCTCTACACTCAACCTCTTGACCACATCCTTGACCGACACAACGTTTTCCACCACTCTTTTGCCGACGACTCTCAACTTCACAACAGCTCTTCCCCTGACCAGTCTGAATCTCTTCTTTCCTCTATCTCTGACACTATCACTGACGTGCAGAATTGGATGACAGAAAACAAACTTCAGCTCAATAGCAACAAAACTGAAGCTATCCTAATAGGCACTACATCCAAACTCTCCAAAGCCACCTCCGACTCTCTTCAACTCTCTGACTCTTCTGTCCCTCTGTCTTCTGCTGTCAAAAACCTCGGAGTCACTCTAGACAACACCCTTTCCATGAAACAACACATCTCTTCTGTCTCTCGCACCTGCTACTTCCAACTCCGCCGCATCGCCACTATCCGCAAGTACCTCACCACAGATGCTACCGCCAAACTGGTCACTTCCACCATTCTCTCACGTCTTGACTATTGTAACTCTCTCTTGGCGGGTCTTCCCTCTTCTTCTATCTCTCGTCTCCAACGCATTCAAAATAGCTCTGCCCGTCTTGTCTTACGAAAGAAAAAGAGAGATCACATCACCCCCCTCCTAAATCAGCTCCACTGGTTGCCCGTTCCTGCCCGTATCACCTACAAAATCAACACTCTCACCTACAAATGCCTCCATGGTCTCGCCCCTGCCTATCTCTCCGACTCTCTCTCTCTCTATGTCCCTTCACGAGCACTCAGATCATCTGCTGACTCCCTCAAGCTCAACATCCCCCACACCAAACTCAAAACAGCAGGTCAACGCTCATTTTCTTTCCAAGCACCTAGCCAATGGAACACACTACCTCTCCCCCTCCGTCAACAACAGTCCCTCGAATCATTCAAATCTGCACTCAAGACATTCCTTTTTTCCAAATAATCCATGCATTCTACACTGCCCACCCCATCCCACCCTGAATAACTGTACATATTTTAATGGTTGATGGTGTGTGTGTGTGCTAGTGACTTTAAGTCTCCGTGTGTGTGAATGAGTGTATGTGCGCCTTGAGTCGCCTGTTGGTGAGATATGTGCGCGTTATAAATATTCGTATTATTATTATTATTATGTATGTCTGTGGTAGAAACTTTAACATTTGAAGACGTCATATTACATTGACGTCACATTATGACGTACGAGGGTTAGACGTCACCCGATGGAATTACTGAAAGTCTCGGTGATTGTTATTTTGAGCGGGCCGAGACTATTTGGCAGTCGTGTCCATGTAAGTAGGCTACATGCAGACAGACAGATCTAGATCTAGTGTCTCGCTTTCTTGCACAGTTTCACCTATGCTCTTTCTCTGTGTGTGTGTGTGTGTGTGTGTGTGTACTGTGTGTGTGTGTGACGGAGTGATTGAGTTTGTGTTACTGTTTGTCGATTTCTTACGTGAGCCTTGAAGGCTTCGCCTCTTGTTTTATCTCTTCTTTTCAACACTTTTAATGCAAATCATTTTTACAGAACGTTTAAAGAAGTATTGGGAGTTTATTGTTATTGTTTAGTAGCTACAAGAAGTGATTAGCATAGACTCAATCCTGTTGTTTGTGTGTCTCTGTGTGAGTGTATGGGGGAGGGGGTGGTGTGGTCACCCCTCCCGTGACCGGACACCTGCAATGTACGGACGGTTTTGCTATGGCCCAAGGGTGTCCGTTCATGAGAGGGACTGCTGTACTACAAAAGAAGTACTACTCAAAGGGTCGTCGACCCACACGGAGGTTTCTAAATAGGGCTAGATGCCTTATCCCCTTCCTGCCTCGCACTAAGTTACTGCTTGCTATCGGCCATCTTGGAAAAACTAAATGGCCAAAAACCGTAGCCCACCAGAAAAGTAAATTTCTGAATCGGCTGTAAACAAGCAGCTAATAACAACAATTCAATTCAATAAAAAGGGCAGATCTCACCAAAAGAATGGCGAACAGGTAAGGCCCCCAAGAACCAGCTTGTCCAAAAGACAGGCCGGTAAGAGTAGAAATCCAAACACCTCCGACCGTGAGTAGTCAAAAGTTGAGAATGATTATTCCGGATGCCGGCGCTCACGTGGTGCGCGGTGGGTTATGGGTAACCATGTGGGGCAGGTCATAGCAACGGCTATGGCGTCTGTTTTTAGCTTGGTTACCACCCTTGCAAGGGAAGGTAATTTGAGTAGGTTTTCGACATCTAGCATGCGAGATTGAAGTCAATGCAATTTATGAGAATTGCGGAAAGAATATGTAATTTAATTAGTTTTATTGGTACTCTTCAGCTTTAAGGTAGCCTTCACATCAATCACGGCACAAGTGTAGGGTTAGCCTCTTCCACTGGTTTCAGTTTAATTGCAGGTGTCTACAACCATAAGGTAGGATGCACATGTATATAATGAATAAAGAAATCAACGCAAACCACAAACAGAAACTGTGTGTTGGGGAGTGAGTGTTTGCATGAGCGCATGTCTGCATGCATGTTTGCATTAATGTGTGTGTGTGTGTGTGTGTGTGTGTGTGTGTGTGTGTGTGTGTGTGTGTGTGTGTGTGTGTGTGTGTGTGTGTGTGTGTGTGTGTGTGTGTGTGTGTGTGTGTGTGTGTGTGTGTGTGTGCGAGTGTGTGTGTGTGTACATGCATGCATGCGTGCGAGTGTGTATTTGTGCACATAAATGTGCCGGTGCATGTTGATGCATGTTGGTCTCAGAGTTTCTCTCTCTCTCCCTCCACTCCCCCTCCACTGCCCCTCGTCTCACCTGTCTTGTCAATATCCTGAGGTTCAGGGTACTGCAGCGTGCATTGCATGCTCCGTGCTTCCTGGTCCATGGTCTGCAGCATTTTTAGTTCTGCCGTAAGCTCATCCTCCACCTTCTTGGTCTTCAGGTCTGAGAACCACTTAGCTGTCAAAAGTACATAGCAAAAGTTTTTTGGCAATTCATTTATTCCCTATAACTAAAATTATAATTGAAAGAATTGTTCAAGAGTTGAGGTTGCATGGTCAACTGAATCTGGTTGTTGATATTGCTACATACAGAGAATAAATGTGTTGTAAGCTGTGAGAGTCTTGTGGAGTGAGGTGTACAGACCACAGTTTTAATATTTCAGATTCAACATTCAGAAGCTGAATTTAAGTTCTGAAAACACACTTCTATTAATCTACTATCAGCTGTCAGCATACAAGATCTTGTTTTTTGTAATTCTACATAGCAAAGTAGAAGAGGTTCACAATTCGTGTGCAAAATGTTTATCATTTCAGATCGAGCGTCATGTCATAGTACATGACATCATATTTTTGTTTTATTTTGATTTTCTAAACAGGCCTCAGAAAGCTGATTTACTCAGCAAAAATCCTGAAAAGACTCAACCCACCAAGCATCACGATTAAACCTATGATTACATCAACCTCTCCTAAACACAATTTTTCATTTATACTCACATAACGAAAACCCTTTGCCAGCACCGTTACTCTTGTTGTCTGATTTCTCTGTTTTTTCTGGCTTTTCCTGCGTGGACGCTGATGCAATGCATTCTGTGGAATCTTCTCTACTGCCGACGTCCAGTTTATTGTCCTCCACTTTCAGTTTCATGGCGAGTTCGTCAGTGGAACCTTTGAAGGCGGCGTAGGCTTTGCGAGTCATCAGGGTGTAAGGCGGCCGCTTTGGTGAATTGTGATAGTGGATGGGTAGAGGCATGATTGTGGCGTAGTGTTTTAGCACCAATGGTTCAAGGCGATAGGCCTGGAGAGAGAAGAAAGTGTCTGGTCCAGTCTTTTGGTTAAACTATATGTACTGCACAGTATTACGCTGCACTTTCTCAATCATGAAAACTCCATGTCTCTAGCAGACCTGCCAACCCTTATGAAGCTTCTAGTTTAGCAATTGAGATTTTTTGGGAATTTTCAGTGTAGCAAATCATCACAGTAATTCACAAACCTGGTAACTCAATTTTTGCTGTTTTGAGAAGAAAAAGAAAAAAAAAGTTTTGAAAATTCAAAGCATCAAATATAACTTCAATTCATGGGTTAATATTTTCTTTTAACCAGTGCAATTAGCAGTCCAAATACGTGTTAATGTCAGTTGTTAATGATATTCGATACAACTGAGAAAATATTGAATATCCGAATGAGTCAACCAGTATATATACAAGTTTTTTTTCTCTTTTTCAGTCCTAACCTTTAGTGGCCATATTTTAATTTTTCTGAGATAAAAATTTGTGTAAGGTAAAAACAGAACAGCAGCAACCTCACAATTATTTTCCATGTGTGACATATTTCCATCCAAGTGTGGCACAAAAACCTCCTAAGTTTAACTGAAGCCGTTTTGTTTTTTGCACTCCCTTGAAACAAATGAAAATACGAGTTTTTCTCATGAACTTTTTCTCACTTTAGAAACCAGTTGGAGATCCAAGCTTTTCTCACCACATTGGCAAAAAATAAGGGAGCTAACTACTGTTTTAGTTCCAAAACCTCAAAAATTTTGGATACAAGGTTTGTAAATTACAGCGACAAAATGATCTCTTTGTGAAGCATTGTCTAAAATGCATTCGCACATCCGCATTTAATTTATGCTATTTCGTGCAAGAATATATACATTTTTAACAAGTTTATTTAGCAAGCAGGAACATAATTCCCAATAGAGAGCGTCTGCAATGCCACTTTTCACAATTTCAGTGTGAAAAATGTTTATGAACCATATCCTGACCACTACACAGAGTGAGAATCAGAAATGAGTGAGTACCAGGGCTCACAAGATATGGCAAACTGCTGCTTGCTTGTGATTATTTTATATTTGTTTGAGCGTAGGCTGTAGCAATTTTAAGCTTGGATTAACAGCGTAGCAATAGGTCTTAAAACGCAGCATGCAACACCGTAAGCATAGCAGTTGGAAGCTCTGCTCTAGTCTCTACTTACAGAAAAAAAACAAGAAAAAGTGTGTTTTTTTTTATTGAATTCTATGTGTTCACATAGGTCTCAAACACCCTGTTCAAAGTAGATGATATAGAAACATGTACTCAAGCTTCTTATCAATAGGGGGGGGGGGGGGGGGGGGGGGAGGGGGAAGCATAAAAAATGTATTTCTTCCTTTTAAACCAAGTTTTTCCGTAATATGTCTTCCCATTATGCTCTCACCACCGGGTCGGAAGGATGGTAGATGTTGAAGAGACGCTTGCAGGTGTTGGGTGGCAAGAAATGCTCGGTGGAGCCCGTACCCTGGGGTCGAATCCCTCGCAGGGCCAGGAAGACAGCTAGTGGTGATCCAAAGCAGAACAGATTCTCCAACTGTCAAACACAAGAAATGATGAGAACTTTTAGATCACACTAAAGTGGTACAGTGAACCTCAGGGATTCTTGTGAATTAGGATACAGATGACCACACACACCCCCCCCCCCTCCTCCCGCCCCCAAATTTGGTTTTGAAAGTACATTGTAGGGTGTCTTGAACGGAGGTAAATTTACAGGGATTTTGAATACAGTGGTACCTGTGATGAAAGGACACTCTTGGGACCAGCCACAAGTGTCCCTACATTGCCGGTGGCCTGTCATGACAGGTACATTTTGGTAGAGATAATAGAGAAAGGGATGCCAGGAGGAGTCCTTTTAAGGCATGTATCCTCTCCTGGAAGGGGCCACACATTGCCGGTACCACTGTAGAACATCTAAAATAAGTAAGGTCTTAAAAAGTGGAAGTATTAAATAGGGGGGGGGGGGGGAGGGGTATCCTTCTTCTTCTTCTTCTTCTGCGTTCGTGGGCTGAAACTCGCACGTACACTCGTGTTTTTTGCACGAGTGGAATTTTACGTGTATGACCGTTTTTACCCCGCCATTTAGGCAGCCATACGCCGTTTTCGGAGGAAGCATGCGGGGTATTTTCGTGTTTCTATAACCCACCGAACTCTGACATGGATTACAGGATCTTTTTCGTGCACACTTGGTCTTGTGCTTGCGTGTACACACGGGGGTGTTCGGACACTGAGGAGAGTCTGCACACACAGTTGACTCTGAGAAATAAATCTCTCGCCGAACGTGGGGACGAACTCACGCTGACAGCGGCCAACTGGATACAAATCCAGCGCGCTACTGACTGAGCTACATCCCCGCCCGAGGGGTATCCTAATTCACTAGTAACCCGTCATGACAACCACAATAAATCTGTCCAGGCTCTTATACAGGATAAGAGAACATTTTAGCTTCAGCAAATGCAGTGGAACCTGTCCTGCTGGCGACCATCTCTCGATAACGACCTCCTGCCCTGAAAAGCTGATAACCACCTGACAAGATGTCCGTCAAGGGTTTTTATGTGCAATTTACCTTTCCATAGCGACAAGCTGTTTATAACAACCACTTTAAGGACTGGGTGGCCGAGTGGTAACGCAATTGCGCTCGGAAGCGAGAGGTTGCGAGTTTGACCCTGGGTCAGGGCGCTAGCAATTTTCTCCCCCCCTTTCCTAACCTAGGTGGTGGGTTCAAGTGCTAGTCTTTCGGATGAGACGAAAAACCGAGGTCCCTTCGTGTACACTACATTGGGGTGTGCACGTTAAAGATCCCATGATTGACAAAAGGGTCTTTCCTGGCAAAATTGTATAGGCATAGATAAAAAAAATGTCCACCAAAATACCCGTGTGACTTGGAATAATAGGCCGTGAAAAGTAGGATATGCGCCAAAATGGCTGCGATCTGCTGGTCGATGTGAATGCGTGATGTATTGTGTAAAAAATTCCATCTCACACGGCATCAATAGATCCCTGCGCCTTGAGTCCGAGTCTGGAGATACGCGCGCGATATAAGACTTCATATAAATTTAAACGTCCTGTGGGTGGTTGTTGTAGACAGGTTTGACTGTGCCAACATTCAACAGCCTCATGGCTACTTTTTGTGCACAGCCCTGCAGGGACATTTCCTTGAATTATTGTTGTAACTGACATGACACCAGCTGTGTCAAAATGCAAATTTAATTCATAGTTTGCACAGAAAGCAGCCAGGCTATTGATTTTTGGTATGTGATGAAATGGAAGGATTATATGCTCTCACTGAGGGTAAAAGTCTGACGGCTGACATGATCATTCATAAATATGAAAGAATGTATGTTTAGCCAAGCCTGCTAGACAATTACAAACCAGCGCAATGGGCTTGCTGTACAAAGAAACGTTTAATTTCCGTTGACATCTTATAGTTATTTTTAACCAAGTCACAAAGTGATAGCAGCTACAACAAGCACAAACGTAAAGTCAGAAATGCACTGCTGGGGATAACCTAAGCAAGAGAAAAATCTGCTTTTCAAGAATGATGCCAACGTACCTCAAAAGGTAGAGCCCTCTCCCCATTTGCAACCACTTCTTTCACATGTTGTAGTGTTGCCTCCAACTCTGCTACCCTGCATTAGTAACAACATTTACCACCTGAGTTCAAAAAGAGGACAGACCACGCTTGCAAATCACAACTTTTATGGAATGAAATCTGCCTCCTGCAGTAGACTCTGGTACTCTATTCAATGAGAAATTTAAAATACGATGATCAGGCATACGCAATATGTACATGGTTGGAAGCTTAGTGGCTACTACACTGATAGCTTTCTCTTCTTTTTAGTTTCCTTTTGAAGATCAATATTCCTATATGGGACTGTGTTTTCCAGCTATAAACAAACCATGGCACCTGAAAGGAATATCCAAGCTTAATAAAGTATAAAACAATAGCTGTTTCAAGCACTCAAGCTCTCCAGAATTTTCTGTCGCTTCCTCTTAGATTCTTTTTACATTTAGTCAAGTTTTGACTAAATGTTTTAACACAGAGGGGGAATCGAGACGAGGGTCGTGGTGTATGTGTGTGTGTGTGTGTGTGTGTGTGTGTGTGTGTGTGTGTGTGTTTGTGCGTGTGTGTGTTTGTGCGTGTGTGTGTGTAGAGTGATTCAGAGTAAACTACTGGACCGATCTTTATGAAACTTTACATGAGAGTTCCTGGGTATGATATCCCCAGACGTTTTTCTTCTTTTTTTCGATAAATGTCTTTGATGACGTCATATCCGGCTTTTTGTAAAAGTTGAGACGGCACTGTCACCCTCGGATATGACGTCATCAAAGACATTTATCGAAAAAATGAAAAAAACGTCTGGGGATATCATACCCAGGAACTCTCATGTAAAATTTCATAAAGATCGGTCCAGTAGTTTACTCTGAATCGCTCTACACACACACACAAGACACACACACACACAGACACAGGCACACACACACATACACCACGACCCTCATCTCGATTCCCCCTCTATGTTAAAACATTTAAGTCAAAACTTGAAAAATTAATGTAAAAAGAAAGAATCTAAAGAAAGAACCAAAATGAACTGAGAAATTAATTTAAAGCAGAGCAAGCTCAAAAATGCCAATGTTGTTTTTACCACAAACTAACTCTGTATGTACTCTCAAAAAACAATAACATTTTGCTACCTCCTTCCTCCGCTTTAACTCGTCTAAACTCATCACCAAAATATTGAACAGAAAACAGCAACCCTATAATAACAAACCAGAAAAACAACAACAAAAAACAAAGGAAAACAGAAAACAGTAATGTTCAAGAAAGAAAAAAGAAAGAAAAACCCTTAGAAAGGAACAGAACCGGTAACTCAAAGTAACAAATTAATTAAAAACAAACAAATTAGACTCTAAAAATACTTTGTCCGTAGTGTATT
Source organism: Littorina saxatilis (assembly GCF_037325665.1). NCBI lineage: Eukaryota > Metazoa > Mollusca > Gastropoda > Littorinimorpha > Littorinidae > Littorina > Littorina saxatilis. The sequence goes on from NC_090261.1 coordinate 20,306,174, forward strand.
CAGCTACTTGTACAAGGTACTATTTACTAGCTAATCCCAATACAAAATATCTTTACATGTACCTACAAACAAACACTAATCCATCTTACAGTGCACCTCACCCGTGCAGTTATAATGACATCCAAAATGGATTTTCGTAACTTCTTACACATTTTTCATTTAAAATACATGCACAAGAAGAACATCAAAAAACTTCTCTCCTCTTTCATCAAGTTTTTAAGGGTTGTTGAAGAGTTGCTTTTCCTGGGCAACATTGAGGCAAGCTACATGTGACATGGTACACCAATCACTAGCAAGCGGCATGACTCCGCATGTGGTCAGTGATACAGTGGTCGCCGCTTAATAAAGCCACTTCTGGACCGACGAAAAATGGCTTTAATAAGCGGCGGATTTATTAACCGGCGGTCCAGGAATGCGTCATTTTCGAAAAAAAAAATCTCTTTCGTCATTTACACTTGTTTGAATCTAAACAAAACTTCACGAAGGATGTTGAACTTTTGTTTTAATTATGTACATGTACGTGTACTTTGATCACTTCGGTACATCAATAATTTCACTGTCACCGTCACGAATCATTACTCGGCAGAGAAGAACGATTTTATGAGTGTTTGTTTGTTGGTTGTCTTCCACATCAGAACAAGATAATGTGAGTTTTAGTCACAAACTACGTGATTTCTCTGAGAAAACTGGCTTTAATAAGCGGCGGGTTGGTTTTATTAACCGGCTTTTTCTAATACATAAGATATAGTGATAAATCCGGACCGTCTGAAATCGGCTTTTATAAGCGGCTGGCTCTATTAAGCGCGGTTTTATTAAGCGGCGTCCACTGTATGTGCCAGAGAAATCATGCGAACGACTGACATCCCAGTGAGAATTAGCTGCGATCTGTGCTTCTGCACTGTTTGCTCTTTTCTTCTGAAAGTATGCACATCAGGGCTGACTATTAGCATTGCCGATGTGATTGCGTCCCTCTTCACACAGATCGGGCAACAATGTGTGGAGACACGCCGCTCGCTAGTGATTGGCCTGCAATATCATGTGTAGCTTGCCTCAGTGTTTCCAAGGAAAAGCAACTCTCCCACAACCCATGAACACCCGACAGAGTTGTTTCCGAGATTCGTCTGTGTGTTACCAGCTGCCAACATTTCTAGCCACTACTTACCTCCTTGTCATTGTTAAGGCACTAGACAAAGCAGACATTAGCTCATCAGTACACTATGTTCAGAAATAACTCTAAATAAGGTTTTTTTATGGCCATTTTCTCATTATTATTTGTTTGTCCACACACGTCAAAGACCGACCAGGCTGATGTAATAATGAATCAATCATTTTTTTAACGATTATACATCTAATAATTAACTTTCCTTCCTTTTTTTTAATTCTTGATTTTGGAGTGTTAGTAGAAAAGGTCAACTAGGAAAAGACTACTCCAATTGTTTGAGTTTCACAAAGCTTTTAGTTTCACAAAGCTTTTAGTTTCACAAAGCTTTTAGTTTCACAAAGCTTTTAGTTTCACAAAGCTTTTAGTTTCACAAAGCTTTTAGTTTCACAAAGATTTTAGTTTCAGACGAGGTTGGAGAAAGTATGCCCATAAACCTAAATTGCAGATAAATAATGACAGACTAAAGTATTTAATGCAATTCATGGGAGTTCACTTTAAAAATCAGATACATTCTCCAATAGTACAATTACAAGGTGTCCAGCTGAAACGCAATGGGTCATCTAATGGTGGCAACAGCATATCAACACTGGTATTAATCTCTTCAAAATAAAACAGTGATAACTGGGTCAGAAAAAATCTTTATCCCAAAAAGTGAATTGGAAATAAGGTTACTTATTAATTATCCATATGAGCTAAAAGTTCACATTTGAAAATAAAATATAATCCAAAGGAATATGTATGTTTGTGGTGTTATTTAACAAAGTAAAATATAATCCAAAGGAATATGTATGTTTGTGGTGTTATTTAACAAAGGAATATGTATGTATGTGGTGTTATTTAACAAAGGAATATGTATGTTTGTGGTGTTATTTAACAAAGTAAAATATAATCCAAAGGAATATGTATGTTTGTGGTGTTATTTAACAAAGGAATATGTATGTTTGTGGTGTTATTTAACAAAGGAATATGTATGTTTGTGGTGTTATTTAACAAAGTAAAATATAATCCAAAGGAATATGTATGTTTGTGGTGTTATTTAACAAAGTAAAATCTAACTGTAAGGGCTTGACTTGTCTTATAATCCCGAGAGGAGTAAAAAGGAGACAATTATTTTGTTTGCTCATATATATCTTAAGCGGCCATACCTTTGTCTTGCGGTGTTGAGCTGCTGCAGCAGTTGGGCACTCTGAGCAGCACCCTTCGGCTTCGCGTGGCTTACCTGTTCCTCCTCTTCTTTCTGTCAACAAAACTCCAATAAATAAAAACAATGAATGCAAGTCAGGGTGTATTCTTATAGATACACATACACACTTAAAAGACAAAATAAAGGAAAATATTTCAATGTTTCCCAGTCATTTTGGAGAAAAAAAGAGGTTTGGGGCTGTGTGTGTGTGTGTGTGTGTGTGTGTGTGTGTGTGTGTGTGTGTGTGTGTGTGTGTGTGTGTGTGTGTGTGTGTGTGTGTGTGAATGTGTGTGTATGTGTGTGCTAGTTTGTGAATGTACCATAAAACATTAGTGGGTATGAAAGTGCATATATGGATGTCTGTCGGTGCATAAGAGAGAAGTGACAACATTTCAATATCCTAGCTGTTTTTTCCCGACATAGAACCACATGCAACACTCACAATGATGGAGGTGAACACAAAACCAATTGCAATACGTGTACTCACCATGATGGAGGTGAACACAAAACCAATTGCAATACGTGTACTCACAATGATGGAGGTGAACACAAAACCAATTGCAATACGTGTACTCACAATGATGGAGGTGAACACAAAACCAATTGCAATACGTGTACTCACCATGATGGAGGTGAACACAAAACCAATTGCAATATGTGTACTCACAATGATGGAGGTGAACACAAAACCAATTGCAATACGTGTACTCACAATGATGGAGGTGAACACAAAACCAATTGCAATATGTGTACTCACAATGATGGAGGTGAACACAAAACCAATTGCAATACGTGTACTCACAATGATGGAGGTGAACACAAAACCAATTGCAATACGTGTACTCACAATGATGGAGGTGAACACAAAACCAATTGCAATACGTGTACTCACAATGATGGAGGTGACAAACTGGTCATACTGCTTTATGGGGTTCCAGCCTGTCATTATGTCATACGTGATCACGCTTCCTGCACACAACAACACTCGTTAAACAACTCTCACAATAGCAAACACAACAAAGTGAGATATAAAACATAAACATGTGTGACGTCATGAGAAATAACAGTTATAATAAATAACAGAACAAGAAGAGCAAACGCTCGATCGAGTCACTTTCGCAGTTCTGAATATTATATGAGGCATCAGATGGACAGGAAGAAATTGCTATTCACAACACAATGAGTCACGTTCACATAAAATTTGAGCCCGGTCACTTTTATAGTTTCCGAGAAAAGCCCAACGTTAAGTTGTGTGTTGCCGAACAGAAAAGGCTAGTTATCTCCCTTGTTTTTCTGATAACGTTCGTAAAAGGCTACAGATGTAAATACTTTGATGTAAAGAATAATCCTACAAAGTTTCAATCACATCCGATGAACTTTGTCAAAGATATAAAATGTCTAATTTTTCCTTTGACGCTGACCTGTGACCTTGAAAAAGGTCAAAGGTCAACGAAACCATCGTTAAAGTGTAGAGGTCATTGGAGGTCACGACTAAACAAAATATGAGCCCGATCGCTTTGATAGTTTCCGAGAAAAGTCCAACGTTAAGGTGGTGTCTACGGACGGCCGGCCGGCCAGCTGGCCGGACGGCCGGCCGGACAGACTAACACTGACCGATTACATAGAGTCACTTTTTCTCAAGTGACTCAAAAACAACACCCACCGTGTCAGTGTATCAACATTAAAAGGTCTATAAGACACACACACACACACACACACAAACTCAGGCTAATCAGGTTTGAACTGATGTTTATCCATGAGACAGTCTTGGATTTGATTTATTTTATAATTAACATTCAGCCTGTTTCATATAACTATCCAAGCATGTGTTAAACACAGGCTACATGACAGAAAAAGAGAGGACGCAACAGACCTAAGGAATGTGAGACGATGGAGACCTTCCCCCCATTGGCCTCAAAGTAAGGGTGGCGAACGCAGAACATCTCATACAGGCGGATCAGCTCCGTTTGCAGACTTGCAGAGATCTGAAGAATAAATTCAATAATTAAAGTCATGCAACATTTTTTAAAAAGGCATGTCTTATGTCTTCGCTACAAAAACATGTAGCACACTTTTGAGTGTATATGCTTCTGCAAGTAAGCGCGTGCACAAATGCCCAACTCTAGCATTTCCGTTGAATATCAAGGCAAGGCCAAAATATACTGAATAATTGCACTAACACTCTTGCATTTCTCGCTAAGGACCAGACATTTCTACAATGGTACATGTACCTGCAAATTGAGGCCCATTCGATGGGATGGTACCTCCAAATAAAGGACACATGTAGTCCCTTTGTCTTAATAGCTTGACCAAAATACATATACATGCCATAGAAAGCCAACTACAATGTAAGAACACTTTCGGCTGGTCACAAGGGTACCACTGTCCTTAGCTCCCTTGTTTGTTTGTTTGTTTGTTTAACGCCCAGCCGACCACGAAGGGCCATATCAGGGCGGTGCTGCTTTGACATTTAACGTGCGCCAAAAAAGACAGAAGTTGCAGTACAGGCTTCATGTCTCACCCAGTCACATTATTCTGACACCGGACCAACCAGTCCTAGCACTAACCCCATAATGCCAGACGCCAGGCGGAGCAGCCACTAGATTGCCAATTTTAAAGTCTTAGGTATGACCCGGCCGAGGTTTGAACCCACGACCTCCCGATCACTGGGCGGACGCCTTATCACTAGGCCAACCGTGCCGGTCCTTAGCTCCCTGTTTCCCACCAGATTACATGCAGTTACTTTGTGTGATCTCAGGGGCCCATAAAAGCTAACAAATGTGAGGATTTTCATTTCAATGCTAATGTTATTCTCTCAGGTGCCAGGAGACTGGTTCCACACAACTCTCACTTCACCTTGTATGTGTCATGCCGAATTCACGTAATTGCCGATTCCGCGTAATGGGCAACATTTTTTCCCATTTCGCGTAATCGGCAAAACGCTGCCCAATACGTGAAATCGGCAGCGTTTTGCTGAAATCGCGTAAAGGCTTCTAAAATTTGCCCATTTTGCGAAATCGGCAGCCACTGTTTGGTTTTAAAGTTCTCAAATGCCTGGAATATCATCACACTTAGACAACTAGATACTCTAATGGATAGATATTGCAATAATCGATAAGTTATGACAAGTTATTGCAGAAAGTGTAGTTTTCATGCATTTCCGGAGTTATGCTCGACACAGACCAACATAGACCATACAAAACATAGTAGGGAGGTAAAGCAATGTTAATGCAATGTTTTGGTGACACAAAAAGTAACAGACTAGCTGTCGCTTTTGTGAAATGGGCAAATTTTAGAAGCCTTTCCGCATTTTCGGCAAAACGCTGCCGATTTCACGTAATGGGCAGCGTTTTGCCGATTACGCGAAATGGGCAAAACTGTTGCTGATTCCGCGAATTCGGCAATTCCGTGAATTCGGCACGACATATGCAATTAGAGCGCTTACTTCCCTTTGTTTCTCAGATCTGAACACATCTGAAGCTATGACTTGCCTCTGCTCTGTAAAGGGGACTGGTGTAGTAGAGAATATCCATGGCGCTACTGTTGAGAATGCTGCGCACGCCTTTCATCTTGTGTGGGGTGATGGACTCCACCGTGCCTGAAATCACAAATATTCACATGAACAAAATATGCAGTCGTACAGTGGAACCCCCCTTTACAGACCTTGACAAATCTGAGATAATCAACCAATCAATCAATATGAGGCTTATATCGCGCGTATTCCGTGGGTACAGTTCTAAGAGCAGGGATTTTTTTTATCTATTTTTTATTTTTTTATGCAATTTATATCGCGCACATATTCAAGGCGCAGGGATTTATTTATGCCGTGTGAAATGGAATTTTTTTTTACACAATACATCACGCATTCACATCGGCCAGCAGATCGCAGCCATTTCGGCGCATATCCTACTTTTCACGGCCTATTATTCCAAGTCACACGGGTATTTTGGTGGACATTTTTATCTATGCCTATACAATTTTGCCAGGAAAGACCCTTTTGTCAATCGTGGGATCTTTAACGTGCACACCCCAATGTGCACCCCAATAATCAGGTCTTAAAAAGGAGGGAGTCTTAAAATGGGGGTAAATTCACAGAGGTTATGAACAGAACATGTGAACATCCAAGGACTTAAAAAGGGGGAAGTCTTAAATTGGGGGTTACACTGAAACAAACACAAAAACTGGAAAGACACTCACAAAATCCCAAAAGACAGATAGACAAACACATGAACTGAATATAAATAACCATCTCTTGATGTTAAATTGTGGTAGATGGTCTTACTTAGTTGTGCAAAGAAGACAAAAATCAATGCCTAGCAACAACAACAAAAGTGGTTGGAAAACATCCAGATTGACCAATTCATCGTCACATACATTACATGCGCAGGTGTGGTTTAAGCCGCCGATCAAAAGGTACTAATGACACAGTTCAATATTCCTCTGGCTCATTATTTACAAAAGGTTAGGGGATTTTACTATTGATTCTTCCAGTGCAGATCTACCGAGAAACAGGTGTAAACAGGTAATACAATGTACACAAGCCCTGTGATGGAAGATCAATCATCTCTTTTCTCTTCAACATCTGCTATTTATAATACAGGTATAGCTTAGTCAGGAATGTTGCATTGATCTTTTCCACCTAATACATTTTCAGGCACACAGCCTCTGCACATACTAAAGCTCTTTTTTCAGAATGCAAACACTCTGGAAAGAAACTATATAGCTGACAAATAACATAGCTCATAACATCAGATCTCACCTCAAAGACGATTTGTGGCTGACACAACACACACACACATGTTAATACTGAAATAGCAAACAATACAAGAAGAGTTATAAACTGCATAAGAAAAAGAAATAGTCACATTTAGACAGTAATGCCAAAATGGCAAACAAAATAAGATGCCAAAGAAGAAGAAGAAGAATGTTTGCATTCTATTACAAACCCTGACCTCCATCCAACTTGAGGGAGGAGCGCCATTCCACGGGGAGAAACTCACAACGCTGGTTGTTGCTGCTGAGGTCTGGGTAGAATTTGTGCTGTAACGAGCTCACTCGGTCTCGCAGGCTGGAAATACAAACAGGCAGATACAGCACAACTTTACTTCATGGTGTGACAGAAGCAACTCAAAATGCCATACAAAGTGGAAAATATAAATACAGTGGAGTCCAGCTATAACGAACCTGGGTATAACGAAATCCCGCTTTTAACGAACTGCCATTGATTTCCCGGCAGACAGCCTTCTATTTCTTACTTGTTACTTTCCGGCTACAACGAACCTTTTGAACTCATTTGCATAACGAACCCCTCTTATAACAAACACGTTTTCATCGCCCCAGAGCCGTTTTGTCTCTAAAAGTCACAAGGCTACAACGAACTGATGTCAATAATTCTCTCCAAAGACAAAAATACACAAACACAAGTAAAAGTATACCGGTAACAAACGGTCGAAGAATGAAAATAAGCCGCACATCAAAGGAAGAATACAGAGTGGAAATATGTGTGCTCTGTGTGTGCGGCGAGATCAAAGGCAGGTCCATTGTGATGCCTTGACACTGACCTTCTTCCCAGGGGTCAATGACCCAGTTTTAGCTATGAGAGGTGGTTCCCCTGTCATATCTGAGAGAGGAAACACTTCCTGCACCGGGGTCAGTGACCGAGTTTAATCTATGGGGCGGTCTCTTTGAATTTGATGTCTTGAGAGGAAACATGGCCAGGGTAGTACCTAGTAGCTGAAACATGCATTATCACAAGTTGTTTGACTGGTACTCAGGCGGTCTCTTTGATTTTTTTCGTATTTTGATACACTCGAGGAGGAAAAAAGTCGCGCCTTATGACCCGGAAAATACGGTACATGCTTTTACACGACTTTTTAAATTTTACTTCTAAAATTACAGTAAAGTGAACATTTGAACTATGCCTCCCTATGGATTATATTATGAAGCTGTTGAAAACATGCAGAGATTGTTCTCTCCAAGGAAAGATCGATGGGACGATCATTTGAAGGTGAGTGGGAAAACTTGTCTTGAGGCCATTTAGGGTTGAAAACTCTACAGCGAATTACTGATATAACGAACTAAAATGTATCTCCCTTGAGATTCGTTGTACCCGGACTCCACTGTATATTAAAGTTGTAGCTGTGATGTGATATAAGGCCCCTCTGATGAAAGGACACATACTGTTGTCTTTGTCTTGTATCCATACCAAAACATACCTGTCACACCAGCAGTGCAGGAACACTTTTGGCTGTACTTAAGGGCGTCCTTTGAAAAAACGTTATGTCTACTCTGAGAGAAGATACCAATACAGTTCATGATAACGTCAGTTAAAAGGCAAATGTATTCTTTTAAGGGGGGACAGGGTAGGCAAGCACTTTTTTTCTTCTTTTTGAAACAGCTTGCTGCTTGTTTGATTTTTGCAAGCAGAATAACCTAATTAAGGGAAACCATTTTAAATTTTGAGTGAAAAGCAATTTTTGGGGGTTTTATTCACCAAAATGTGAGAAAAACGTTATAAAATGTGCTTTTTTTTAAATGTTGCAGTTTGTGAACCAGTGCATGTTTTGATCTAATTTTTCTTCTTTGCAGCAATATGTGTGTGTTTAATAATTCTGTGTATCGAAAAGCATTTCTAAGCAATATATTATTTTAATTTAGCATTTTCAGTTACCGGTTCAGTTCTGATAAGAAAAATACATGAGATCCTAACTGTCAGACTCATAAAAACCCAACCAATGCACTGAACTCTTATTCCATACACAGAACTGATGCTGTACAACTCATAAACAACATATACAAAAACTGAACAAATCCATCAAGCCTTTCAAAAGTTGCAACATTTTAATTGTAGCGTTTTGTCTGAAAATTACATTCAGAGAAAACAGCATTTTAAAGATTTGAACCAGTACATAAAAAAACAAGTAGCACAGTGCACCCTGAATTCATATGTTTTTATCAGAATGATCACTTTACTATGTAGGGAAAAGGATTTGACAATCAAATTATCAGGATTTTTTTTATATACATCATATGAAAACAACCATCTTTGTTTGTACCGATATGAAAACATGAATCAGAACCAAACTGTCAGACTCATAAAAACCCAACCAATGCACTTAACTCTTATTCCATACACAAAACTGACGCTTTACAAATCATAAACAACATAAACAAAAATGAAACAAATCCATCAAGCCATTCAAAAGTTGCAACATTTTAATTACAGATGTTTGTCTGAAAATTACATTCAGAGAAAACAGCATTTGAAAGATTCCAACCAGTACCTCAAACTAGTAGCACAGTGCTGCCTGAATTGATATGTTTTTATAAGAATAACCACTTTACTATGATGGGGAAATGATTTGACGATCAAATTATCCGGACTTTTTTAAAAAAATCATTTGAAAACTCATCTATGTTAATGCAGATATGAATCAAAACGAAACTGTCGGACTCATAAAAACACAAGGAATCCACTGTATTCTTATTCCATGCACAGAAATGGTGCTTCACAAATCATAAACAACATATACAAAATTGGAACAAATCCATCTTGCCATTCAAAAGTTACAACATTTTAATTACCACATTTTGTCTCAAATTACATGTAGAGAAAACAGCATGTAAAAGAGTCTCACTAGTACCCCGGTAAACTAGTACCACAGTAGAGCTTGAATTATGGGGTGGTTTTTTTTAACCAGAATAACACTTTAACTATGAAGGGGAAATGATTTGATAATCAAATTATCAGATTTTTTTGATTTAAAAAAAAATCATATGAAAACATTAAAAAAGTCAATTATCTGTGTTTGTGCTGATATGAAAATATTGATCAGAACCAAACTGTCAGACTCATAAAAACCCAACGGATGCACTGATTTCTTATTCCATTGCATGGAAATGATGCTTCACAAATCATCAACAACATTACATAATTATAAATACACAAATGGAACAAAGCTATCAAGCCATTCAAAAGTTGCAACATTTTAATTACAGTATTTCTGTGCTCAATCCTCACACTGCAGCAAATTTCTGTAAAGCTGAATGTCCCTTTCCATGTACCAACATGGTCATACGCGGATTATTTTAAATGCAACTTTACCACCCGAAGCGTTGCAAACACCGGGAGAAGAGTAAACAACTGCAGACTTGAATGGACACTCATATGCACTCCAGATGCAGGGCCTGTGCAAATCCTTGGGCTGATGCATCACCTTCTTTCATAATCAGACTGCTATCAGACAAGCATTCAGTACAGGATATAGACCTTTCAGCAATAGATTGAGCTGATCAATGTTGACAAAAGCCCAACACATGTCAGCGGAGTGACGTTGCACAGTACCAGTATCCATATCTGCTTGTGATGGGTCAGAAGATGGCAAAGTATCTGTATCTTCTTATGGTTGGTCAGAAGATGGCAAAGCTGATGTTTCTGCTGTGGAAGAGGGTAGTTCCGGTTTAGCAAACTTTTCCATCAGGTCAATCTTTCTCCTCGCTGCCACCACAGGAGGACTGGCTCTCCCCTTGCTCCAACCTAATAAATACACAAACACTGATTTAATATTTGATACAACTGTCCATGGTTTTTGTTTGTAATAAGCTGCAAATTTTAAGACTCAATATAAACGTCAACAAGTGCTTGTACTTTATTTTGCAAATGACCATGTTACATGGGGTGTACCTCAACTTTTTGGCTAGGCCGGTAAATCAGAAATCCCAATCAGCCCCCAACCACTGAACCAGGCGGGTTTTCTTACAACCACCTCAGCGGCTCGTACCCACATATATGTCGGTTGACGAACACACACACACACACACACACACACACACACACACACACACACACACACACACACACAAAAGACATTCATTAATTTAACAGTGACTCATACTCATTACATGTGGATTTGCACTACTTATTAATACCCAAACACACACAACTTAATGACAAAAAAGTGTATGTTTTAATATATATAATGATAAATAATTGGAAATAAAAGCAGCCACGAAAAAGCAAAAGAAATCAAAGTATTCTCACCCTGTCACACACTAAACCTCACAGAAGGTTATCCCACATACCGGCCCCTATCACAAAATTTACATGTCAAGTTTACTATGGGATTTGAGTAACCACACAATCACATACACACAGGAACTAATACTGAAACTAGCTGAATTATTTTCTTTCTTTCTTTCTTTCTTTTCATATTTTTCTTTTAAAATTAATTTATTTCATCACACTTGCTATGTATTTGCTTGTTTCTTGTCTGTTGTCTGTTTTGTGTGTGTGTGTGTGTGTGTGTGTGTGTGTGTGTGTGTGTTCTGTGTGTGTGTATACATTTTCAGATTTCCTAAACCTAGCACTGTTTGCAGGTGATCTTTATGCTTTTGATTCATGAGTTGCATCCCCAGTCCTTTAGTTTAACTCTTTTTTTTTCTTTGGTGAAGTAAATTGGATCTATTTTTTTATTCCTTAGTTAATGGAAAAGATTTGACAACAATATTGCTGTCAATGATAGGTTGGTCAGCCATGCTGGTGTAAACCAATCCTTTAGAATTAGAGAACGCTCTCTAGTAGGGTACTTATTTTCCTACGGTCAATGACCAGAAACAGAAACTGTGTCAGTCGTACATCGCTCAGATGCTGCTTCTCAGTTTGACCCCAGACAAAGAATAATGATGACATGTTACACCATAGTAAGCTCTCAAGGACTGGCCAGCGAAGAACAATAAAATAGGGGTTGTGAAGACGATATCACAGAGATGATCGAGGGAGGGAGGGGGGGGGGGGGGTGCGGCGGCGGCATGGTCAGTAAATTGGATCAAGAAACCCGCAAAATACTTCAGACACAAACTGTTTATCATTTACCTGCAAACCCTAACACATTCTTACAACAACAACAACATAACAATGTGCAATAAATCACGTTGTCAAACAAACAAGATCGAAAAGAGAAAGAAGCAAAACCCACCTCGTCGAGTCAAGAATCTTAGAATGTCGTCTGCTTCAATACGATCATGTTGGTTCATTTCGGAGTGTTGTTACTTCCTTCTACTGTTCGCTGCTGCTGGTTCATCTTTCTCTGATATTTCTTGCCACTATGCCGAACATTTCCAATGTTAGGGTTGTTCTCCGCAGCTCAAAACTTTGAAAAATGCTGCTGAATCGGTGAAAAAGTCATGGATTTGTTGACACCGGGGGACTGATAAGTTGTCTACTGCGCTTGCGCCAAATGCCTTTGACCTACATATATTTGCATATATTAATTCCGGGGTTTCGGTTGGAATGGATTCTCTCTCTTTGTGCCTATGTCAACGGAAATTCCCCAACGGTGATGACATCATCTTGAAGAACGGAAATTTCCACACAGTTTGAACAGCGAAGGGTCATGTCATGTGCGTACATTTACCAGCACGGAGTATCCAAAGTAGACCATTTTTTCGATTTTTTTGATAAAACACAGACAAAAACAACAAAACATCGGTTTGAAAATGGTTTTATTTACATGAATACATGTCTAAAATGACAAAAGCAGATTATTGAATGCATTCCAGGATGTTCAAAGGTGTGAAAAATGCAACAACCCCAAAAAGGTGTATGAGACCAAAAATAACTCATTTTGCCTACCCGGTCTGCCCTTAATTATCCAGTAAAAAGATGAAGTGCGAGTAATCTGTCCTATCATTATGATTTATTCCAAATTAATTGGCCTTAAAATGCTGGTGTATTTTTCCTAGGTGAATCTACACACACAAAACTGAAATTACTTTAACATTCTAAAAACACCCACTCTTTCACGCAACGAACGATGCTGCCAGAATCCATCTTCTGTCCGATGCCATGGATGACAAAGACGAGATGCGTGATGTCAGGCGGCTTGTCATCCATCTGTGCTTCATAGCAGTAGCCTCGGTGAAGACGGGCACCCGCTGCTTAGAACATAATAACAAGGAATAGAGTTGTAAAATGTGTATCCAAATGTGAGCCTGCTGTTTTGTTTTCAAAGTCCAAGTGCACTGTACTTATCTTAAGAATTAGCATGTGATGTCATTTTCACTTAATTGTCTAAATCAGGAATATATACTTCTTGTGCCTGTAATGGTTTTTCAAAACCTGTCTAAACTTTGAGTACATGTGTGAGCTTTATGAACACGCACAAACACAAAAAAGGATAATAATCTAAACGGAATGGGTAAGACTAAGACTAAGAAAGATAAGGATAAGGCTAAAAAGGAAGGTGCACCTACCAAACTATTTTTTCTCAAATCTATTCATCCTGTGTGCACTTATAAATCCTTTCCCAGATGCTTCACCTGAAGAAGCTAATTAAACTCAAGAACATAATTCTTGAAGTACAGCCCTTTCCCCCCTGGTCTATCTGGTCTAATAGTGGTACTATGAATGTACTGTCACTCACATTTCTGCCATCCCATGGACTTGCTCACTCTTCGCATCAGCTTGGAAGAGGTGGACTCGCTGAACATGTAGATCTCATTAGTAGCATTCCAGTCCACATGGAAATCACGGAACTTGGTGTGATGGATCACTGAAAACACAGAAGAAAACACAATTTTAGTTTTTACACTTTCTTCTTCTTTGTTCATGGGCTTAGACCCCCACGTTCACTCATGTTTTTAGCACGAGTGGATTTTTACGTGTATGACCGTTTTTACCCAGCCATTCAGGCAGCATACGCTGATTTCGGGGGAGGCATGCTGGGTATTTTCGTGTTTCCATAACCCACCAAACTCTGACATGCATTACAGGATCTTTTCCGTGCGCACTTGGTCTTGTGCTTGCGTGTACACACGAAGGGGGTTAAGTCACTAGCAGGTCTGCACATAAGTTGACCTGGGAGATCGGAAAAATCTCCACTCTTAACCCACCAGGCGGCAGCGACCGGGATTCGAACTGACACGACCTCCCGATTAGGAGGCCGACGTCTTACCACCACGCCACTGCGCCCGTCTTTACACTCTACAGAACAGGAATTTAATTCACCATGTCTTCTTCTTCTTCGTTCATGGGCTGAAACTCCCACAGCTTTTACGTGTATGACCGTTTTTACCCCGCCATTTAGACAGCCATACGCCGCTTTCGTGTTTCTATAGCCCACCGAATTCTGACATAGATTACAGCATCTTTTCCGTGCGCACATGGTCTTGTGCTTGATGTACACACGAAGGGAGATAAGGCACAAGCAGGTCTGCACATAAGTTGACCTAGGAGATTGGAAAAATCTCCATCCTTAACCCATCAGACGCGGCCAGGATTCGAACCCACGACCTTCCGCTTGGGAGGGCGATGTCTTATCCACTAGGCTCACCACAATAATTAAGGCCCCCCAAAAAGTTTGTTTCTGATGAGAAGGTAAAAAAAAATTAGGGTTGGCAGGTCAGTTTTTAAATTATTTTATTATTTTGTTCAATTGAAGTACCGTTTTTTTTTAAATTTACGCTGGCGCTTGTGGCTTTTAACTAGCTGGAATCATGCTAGCTGTGTCCCCTAAATGTCAGATAAACAATCTATTCTTGTAAAGTCGAGTTTTGTCATTTTTAATTAAAAAAAAATGTTTGTCGAAGGGACAAACAAATTTCTAGGGCAAAACCATAGGGTGGTCGGGGAATTGGAAACATAGTATTTTTTCTGGTTAATGTCCTGGTGTCAGTAACTTGAGTAAGCATTCTGGGCATGGAGACATTCGTTTCAAATAAAATCTTGAACATCCAGGATGATGAGAGTGAGAAAATTACCACACGAGTGGGATCCAGCCACAGAGTTTGATTGGCATTAATTAATATTGTTGCATCTAAGAAGTGTTTTGAAATTGGAACCAGGTCTTAATGCAGGCCAAGTTTTGAATGTCTAAGACAATTCCTTCCTGGTCGGGCCTGGTACTTCTCATTTGGCTGTCGTACATGTATATTGTAGGGATAGTCGCTCTATCTAAGGGCAGAGATGGCACGGAAATTAAGTTCTGTTTCTCGTGCAAGCTTTTCAAGTTTTGTTTCAAGGTTCTTGATAAATATCCTCACAAAAAGTTGGTTTTTTTTTTAATGGATAATGGGTCAAAATAGACGTTTTCTGTGACTCTTTCGATAAAACGTGTAGTTTTTGGAACAGATTCTTCTTCTTCAGAGTTCGACGGTTGTGTCTCTCATAATGAGACAGATTCATCTTCCAGAAAAAAATAAAAGACAGACCTTTGCAGAATGTTTTATTTACTCTAAAAAGGTCCCTAGATGCAACAACAGAGCAACTTCTTTAAATTTATCCACATATTTAAACATGAATTTCAGAACAAGTCGCGTAAGGCGAAATTATTACATTTAGTCAAGCTGTGGAACTCACAGAATGAAACTGAACGCACTACATTTTTTCACAATGACCGTAGTCCGCCGCTTGTGCAAAACGGAGTGAAACTGACGAGCCTGTTCAGCGCGCTAATGGTTTCGCTGTGCTGCATAACACGCTTTTCTGTACCTCTCTTCGTTTTAACTTTCTGAGCGTGTTTTTAATCCAAACATATCATATCTATATGTTTTTGGAATCAGGAACCGACAAGGAATAAGATGAAATTGTTTTTACATCCATTTCGGAAATTTAATTTTGATCATAATTTTTATATTTTTAATTTTCAAAGCTTGTTTTTAATCCAAATATAACATATTTATATGTTTTTGGAATCAGGAAATGATGTAGAATAAGATGAACGTAAATTTGGATCGTTTTATATAAAAAAAACAATTATTACAATTTTCAGATTTTTTAAGGACCAAAGTCATTAATTAATTTTTAAGCCACCAAGCTGAAATGCAATACCGAAGTCCGGCCTTCGTCGAAGATTGCTTTACAAAAATGTCAATCAATTTAATTGAAAAATGAGGGTGTGACAGTGCCGCCTCAACTTTTACAAAAAGCCGGATATGACGTCATCAAAAGTATTTATCGAAAAAAAGACAAAAACGTCCGGGGATATCATTCCCAGGAACTTTCATGTCAAATTTCATAAAGATCGGTCCAGTAGTTTGGTCTGAATCGCTCTACACACACACACGCACAGACAGACACACACACACACATACACCACGACCCTCGTCTCGATTCCCCCTCTATGTTAAAACATTCAGTCAAAACTTGACTAAATGTAAAAAAAAGGCAAATTTCTTTACTTTAACAAAATGTCTGAAATCATTCCTTGGTAATTCATATAATGTCTCTCTGTTACTGGAAAAAGACACCATTTCTGGTGAAAATACAAAAACGAGCAAGAAGATTGGACAATAATTAGTCTAGACGATGAATATGTCCCAATGACAGCACTGATTCTCAAAAAACGATTCTGAGAAAACAGCGTCAAAAGTTTTCAAAACACTGTCAAATGTTAATAAAACATTATGAAAATGATCGCTGAATTGCAAGAAAGAGGTTGACAATGATTCTATGGTCTTCAAAGTACCTAAAAATGCAGAGAACCCTAAATTATAAATATGTTTTGGACCAATCTCTGGCCTTAACTGTATTAATTGGATTTCAATCGTGTGTGTGTTTACTAGTCTATTGTACATTGCCGTGAGCTCTGGCGAGAAGGGGCAATTCATAAGTGTTCATGATTCTTCTTATAAATCGTCCAATGAATTCCCTCGCTGGCTGTGTTTAGGCCTGTAAAGGAACCTAACAAAGTTCAGCTCAATCAACCCATACATACCAGAGATGTAACTCCGGATGGACAGACTCGAGTGAAGACAGAGTGAAACCTATACACCCTTCAATATACAGATAAAAAGCTTTGGTCGATTTCAAATTTGTACCTGTAGCAAAAGGCACGTGAAATATTTTTTCTCACAGGGCTAAAAGTGGGACGGAAATCGAAAGAGACTGCAGCGATAGAAAGAACTTTAGGAATCTCAATCAGGAAAAGATACCCCTAAAGCCTGATATTGATTAGGTAAATTGCTGCACAAAGCTTTGACACTGACTTTTTGGTAAAAAGACTTTGGGAAATCTACTTCAGCTCAAGATCTCTTGTCAAAAAGATGTTTTGATATCTTTAAGTGAACGAAAATCGCTTGTACATCCATCGTTCACATAGGAACAAAATTCAAGGGAAAGAACTGCAAGGAGTTAACCAAGAAACCTATTCGGGGGTTGTGCAGAAGCTAATTACTACGCTGTATACAGGGATCCCTATTAAGATAAGCAGGTAATCTCACCAGGTTTTGGCCCTTTTGAAAGTGGTGCAGATTCCTCCAAACGTTGACCACGGAAGTGGCCCATGTGCTCTCCTTCGATCTGATTTGCATAGCCATCCTCCAGGGGCTGCATTGTTTCGTAGAACCAGATGCCTTGTGTGATTTCAGATATATCACCTGTGATGAATAAAATAAAAAAGTCAATGATAAGAAAATTGGTACAAATCTATTCCAAGAGATCTAGGCTTCGTTTGATATCTGTACTGCCAAACGCTTTTCTTGTTTGGGCACATGTGTGAGAAAAAGACAGTGAGTGGGTCTACAAATGTAGACTTTCTAAAATTATTAAACATGCATCCCTTTCTGTTTACGCACTGGCTATACGCACTCAGAGTGTATACAAGATTCGACCCCTGTATACACTCCGGTGTTAACTTCCGGTCGCGAAGCAAATTTAACATTTTGCGTCACTTTGCGATAGGAACGCAGAGCAGTTGATTATAAGAGTACTAAAAAACGATAACAATCTGATGCTGCTTGGGAATTGCTGTAACGTTGATAACATTCTCGGAGTGTGAATAAAAGACTAGGTAACCGTATCAACACTTGGAGTGTCAGTCATGAGACGCCATCTTACAAATGAACGTAGTGCGCTTTCGTTTCATAGTATCAAAGTACGCTAGGGACAAACACACACACACAAAACTGATGCTACACAGCAGTTTATTGTCTGAGTTTGGAACACACTTGGAGTATGTATCGACCTAGATACTGTGAATTTGTTAGTTTGTTTGTTTTGTTCATGGGCTGAAACTCCCACAACTTTTACGTGTATGACCGTTTTTACCCTGCCATACGCCGTTTTCAGGGGAAGCATGCTGGGTATTTTTGTGTTTCTATAAAACCCACCAAACTCTGATATGGATTACAGGATCTTTTCCGTGCGCACCTGTCTTGTGCTTACACACGAAGGGGGATATAGCACTAGCAGGTCACCACATTAATTGACCTGGGAGATCAGAAAAATCTCCACCCTTAACCCAACCAGACGGCCGCGGTTTGTATGGGGCGATTTATATAGCGCTTGACGTTCTCTAAGCGCTTTACATATTAATTTCTGCCGTGTGAGATGGAATATTTTACTCAATATATCACGCATTCACATCGGCCAGTAAATCTCAAGCCAATTAAGGCGAATATTTACTTTTCACGCCTTTTATTCCAAGTCACACGGGTATTTGAACATATTGTAAAGCAGTATGCATTGTTAGAGGATTTTCTAGTAGCAGTGTTTAAATGTCGAAGCTGCTTTTCCCAGTTTTACCTAAGAGACCGACTGTATATTGTGTTATTGTATTTGTCAGACTTGATTGTACCAAGTCCCTACACATGTTGTAATGCGCTTAGAGCCAAATATTTTTGTTTTTTGTAAGGGATAGGCGCAATATAAATACACTTTATTATTATTATTATTATTTGGTGGACATTTGTATCTATGCCTATACAATTTTACCAGGAAAGATCCTTTTGTCAATCGTGGGATCTTTAACGTGCACACCCCAATGTAGTGTACACGAAGGGACCTCGGTTTTTCGTCTCATCCGAAAGACTAGCCCTTGAACCCACCACCTAGGTTAGGAAAGGGGGGAGAAAATTGCTAACGCCCTGACCCAGGGTCGAACTCGCAACCTCTCGCTTCCGAGGCAAGTGCGTTTACCACTCGGCCACCCAGTCCTTGGTTTGAACTCACGACCTTCTGATTAGGAGGTCGATTTGTTATCCACAAGGCCACTGCGCCCGTCCTACACTGTGAGCGAGTCTACATTATTGCCAGCCCTGTATACACTCCGACAAAGAGATGGCGGAAGTAAATACTTCAGATTCATTTTTCATTGGCTAGTTTCCTAATCCTAGTGACTTGTAAGGGGGCATTTCATTGGCTTAGAGTTGTAACAGAGCTTTTCATTGCCGGAGTGTATACAGACCTATCGATCCTGTATACACTCAAGAGTGTATATATATAACTTTTGCCTTCCGTTTATTAGTTGTTGTTGAATCTGAGTTACAAGATATGATCAACGAGGTGGATGCTGATGGTGATGGTATGTCAAATTTAAGGGGCTTACTGTCCGTCAGGTCTAAGTGCCTATGTTGGACATGAGTTGGTTTATATACGATTTGTTTGTCTGTTAACGCCCAGCCGACCACGAAGGGCCATATCAGGGCGGTGCTGCTTTAACATATAACGTGCGCCGCACACAAGACAGAAGTCGCAGCACAGGCTTCATGTCTCACCCAGTCACATTATTCTGACACCGGACCAACCAGTCCTAGCACTAACCCCATAATGCCAGACGCCAGGCGGAGCAGCCACTAGATTGCCAATTTTAAAGTCTTAGGTATGACCCGGCCGGGGTTCGAACCCACGACCTCCCGATCACGGGGCGGACGCCTTACCACTAGGCCAACCGTGCCGGTTAATAGTACGTCATGTGTGTGTGCTTCATGGTGCTGAGAATTGGCTACTTTTTCTATTTTCAATTCTGTAAGATTCGAGTGAGTTGAAACAAATAACTCTTCTCAAAATCAAGCTGATTCATACCTGACCAGTAAACTGGAATGCACTTTTTGTTTGCAACATCCACTTCATACAGTCCACCCCGCACTAAGATCCGCTCTTCCACGTCGATGTCACCATCTCTGTCAACAAGCAGAGCACGGTAGCGACACTCAATTCGCAGGGAATCGTAGCCTATAAAAGGCGACCACTTCTTGACACCGTCAGAACGATAAAACCATCGTATTTCTTCCGGTCGAAGTTCGTCTACAAACTCCTTTTGTGGATACAGGTACCGTTTGTGGGTAGGAGATTCCACAGCTGGGGATCGAGTCCCGTTGCTGTCGATATCAAGCTCCTCGTAATTCTCGTCGTCAGAGGGTTGGGAGTGATAGTAAGCATCGAGCGAGGCGAAGACACGATCGCGATCAGAGCTTATTGTTGTGCTGCTTGAAGAGGAGTTGACAGACATATCGGCAAACGTTGGAAATTCCATTCAGCTGTGTCTAATCACGCACTTGGCTGCGTCATGACTCGCCAGTCTTCCTTCTCCCGACACGAGCCCAGGCTCTCGACCAGTTTCTCTAGATCTTATCGGGCATGGCTACTTTATCTCAAAACGCAGAAACAGCTGAAAGCGAAACACTAGACTGTTTGCGTTTGATGCAGATGACATGTGATGACGTAAAGCTAGCTTACTATCCGCCTATTCGTATTGATGTAAAAACATTGCATTAAAGCACTACCAATATATTTTGATAATTGCATTAGCCCATTTTGGTATTTATCATAATATTGAATGTATCAGACATCCGTAAATGTGAAATTATTTGGTTTCGAACAATGACAAAAAATGTATACACTTAGTTTCGCATAATCTCCCTCAGAGTGCTTTCCCCTGATCATCCTGATGAAAGTCAAGTTCGTCTGTCATCAAACTTTACCTTACGTAACCTTTAGCTCTTATTGAGAACTTGTCTGCGATTGGTATTGACGAGGCTTTGTGTTACTGACTGAAATAGCAACACTGTGTAACGAGCACAGCAAGAAACAGTCTGACGGCATTCATTCAAGCAGGAAAATCCCTTGGGGCTAAAGCGACCGCTTCAGTCCGTCAAACTCATGAAGGTAAGGCCAAAAAAAAAAAAAAGGGTCTGTTTACGGTAACATAGGCCAAAAAAAATAGGGTCGGTAGGTCGGGATTTCTTTTTTTTTTCCAAAAAAACATATTTTTACGTTATTTTGCCAAAAAAACAAGATTTTTTTTTCTTTTTTTTTCCCCCAAATGCCAAAAAAAAGTCTAGGGTCGCGTGAAAAAACTAGGGTCGGTCGGGTTACCGTAAACAGACCTTTTTTTTGGGGGGCCTAATGAAGTTTCAACAAAACAACACGTGTGTGCATGTGCGTGTGTGTTCCTGTGTCTGTTACACACACACACACACACACACACACACACACACACACACATTTGGGTCATATCGTCCTTCGTTCTTTCCTGCCTTTCTTCCTTCCAGGGACCTATATTTAGAGGGATTCTATCTAATATAGAAGCCATTGCGAAGACATGTAGTGATATGACTCTCTCTCTCTCTCTCTCTCTCTCTCTCTCTCTCTCTCTCTCTCTCTCTCTCTCTGAATCAATGTCTGTGGTTGTGTGTGAAGTCATTAATGGTTACTTTGATATGACATCACCCAAGTGTAGCAGATTCATCACCATGCTGATGTTGGCTACCTATCACTAAGAAGAAGAAGAAGAGGTCTATGTTCCTTCATTTTAAATCATTGACTCTCTCTCTCTCTCTCTCTCTCTCTCTCTCTCTCTCTCTCTCTCTCTCTCTCTCTCTCTCTCTCTCTCTCTCTCTCTCTCTCTCTCTCTCTCTCTCTCTCTCTCTCTCTCTCTCTCTCTCTGAATCAATGTCTGTGGTTGTGTGTGAAGTCATTAATGGTTACTGTGATATAATTCAATTTGCCTTGTATATATATATATATCTGATTTCCCCAATAGGGCTGTCTGTGAAGGGACAATATTTTGTGTTTCCTCTCTCTTTTGCTCTACTAAGAGAATTTAACAAATCTCAGAAGAAAGTCTCTTCTGACTTTCAATTGTTTTTTTTCACAACTTCTGATGTTTTATAGATACAGAATTGTTTATTGTGTATTTTGTCATTTATATTTTTATTCTGTATTGTAATGTGCTAAGAACTACAGGATAATTTTGCTATAAAAATATCTGTATTATTATTACATATTGATGTGAGAATGTTCACGAGTCATAGTACTGTAAATATTCAACGGGCTCTACGTCGCCCATAGAGAAACAACAATTAAGTACCGTAATCATTCCCCAGTCTCTGGCGCCAATCATCAACCAGAACAAGACCAAGCACGCACAGAAAAGATCCCCATGTCAGAGTTTGGTGGGATATAGAAATATGAAAATATCAAGCATGCATCCTTATGAGCTATAGTAATGATCTAAGGGTAGACACTGCATGATGACCATGTACTGCTGAGCATACATACCTGATGGAGTTTCCCTTGCAGGCTAAGGATGTCTTTCCTTTGTGGTTCTTTGATCAACTGCAAAGAGCAGTAAGGCAGTGGGCACGTCATTTCCTCTGCCTAACATCCTTATTGTTGATCTCTATACACTGATCAGGGATCTCTAACCAAGAAATCTCGGTAGACTCAAATCTCTTGGTAGTCTTACATTTCTTTTACAAACCTCACCGTTTTATTGAAGCCCCGTTCTCATTATGAATTATATCCCAAACCAAATCTTACGTTTCTCTTACATTACCAAATTGCTCTATGAAATTTGTGTGTTACAGATATCAGCTTGACCCAGTTCTTGACAGCTTTTCTTCGACAAACTGAGATTTTCATCGGTCCACTGTCACAACAATCTTCTTCAACAAACTTTTATGCAACATCATCTCATATCGATTTGTATACACCACATCAACTCGTTGAGATTTGTGTACTTGAACTGAACATCTTATTGCCCTGGTGCTGATTTACCAAGCCTAACAATGGTTTGGCCATTGATTGTCAATGCAGTGCGAGTCTATGCGCCGTGGGTCACCTTCCCTTTCGCAGTTGTGATTGGCTTCATCGGATACAATGTGGAAGGCTGGGTACGAGGAGACAAGAAATCTCCGTTCAAGGAAGAGGGAATCAAAGATGAGAGAAGCAACAGAGTGTTAGAACAGAACTCACACACAGACTGCACAGAAGTGGATAGTTTGAAAGCCAAGACATTTGTCCCCAAGACTATGCTTGGCAGAAATGATAAATGATGAGAATTTGTTAGTTGATGGTGTGCGTGGGAAAACAATGAAGAGAAGTTCGTGAGTTGAGAGTGAGTGAGTGTGAGTGAGTGTGAGTGAGTGTGAGTGAGAGTGAGTGAGTGAGTGTGAGTGAGTGTGAGTGGTTTGGCATGTGTGAATTTGTTTTAAGAAGGGGATTGAGTGAGCATAGTGTGAAGTTTAAGTGTGTTTGAGTGAGTGTGTTTCAAGTTGAGAGAGAACAATGAGTCACAAAGGAGAGAAAGGAGGTTATTGTGGATGATATTTCCTAGCACTGAATTGTTCAGAGATCCTTTTCAAAAAAAGAGAAGTGTATACAATCGAAGCAGCCTTTGGGACGGGGATGTAGCTCAGTCGGTAGCGCGCTGAATTTGTATCCAGTTGGCCGCTGTCAGCGTGAGTTCGTCCCCACATTCGGCGAGAGATTTATTTCTCAGAGTGAACTTTGTGTGCAGACTCTCCTTGGTGTCCGAACACCCCCGTGTGTACACGCAAGCACAAGACCAAGTGCGCACGAAAAAGATCCTGTAATCCATGTCAGAGTTCGGTGGGTTATAGAAACACGAAAATACCCAGCATGCTTCCTCCGAAAGCGGCGTATGGCTGCCTAAATGGCGGGGTAAAAACTGTCATACACGTAAAAGCCGTGGGAGTTTTAGCCCATAAACGAACAAACAAAAAGAAGCAGCCTTTGACACTGTGATGAAATTTTGTTTTTCACAAAAGAAGAGAGGAATCTATTAATGAGGGTTTTTAGAAGCACAAACTAGGATTTATACTAAGCAAATGTACTCCACAATATTTCTGCACATTTTGTTTGCGCGGTGGTGTTACATGTATTAGAATTTGCCTTTTTACATTTAGTCAAGTTTTGACTAAATGTTTTAACATAGAGGGGGAATCGAGACGAGGGTCGTGGTGTATGTGTGTGTGTGTGTGTGTGTCTGTCTGTCTGTGCGTGTGTGTGTGTAGAGCGATTCAGACCAAACTACTGGACCGATCTTTATGAAATTTGACATGAGAGTTCCTGGGAATGATATCCCCGGACGGTTTTTTCAATTTTTTCGATAAATACTTTTGATGACGTCATATCCGGCTTTTTGTAAAAGTTGAGGCGGCACTGTCACCTGTCACACCCTCATTTTTCAGTCAAATTGATTGAAATTTTTGTAAAGCAATCTTCGACAAAGGCCGGACTTCGGTATTGCATTTCAGCTTGGTGGCTTAAAAATTAATTGATGACTTTGGTCATTAAAAATCTGAAAATTGTAATAAAAATTTGTTTTATATAAAACGATCCAAATTTACGTTCATCTTATTGTACATCATTTCCTGATTCCAAAAACATATAAGTATGTTATATTTGGATATAAAACAAGCTTTGAAAATTAAAAATATAAAAATTATGATCAAAATTAAATTTCCGAAATCGATTTAAAAACAATTTCATCTTATTCCTTGTTGGTTCCTGATTCCAAAAACATATAGATATGATATGTTTGGATTAAAAACACGCTCAGAAAGTTAAAACGAAGAGAGGTACAGAAAAGCGTGCTATGCAGCACAGCACAACCGCTACCGCGCCAAACAGGCTCGTCACTTTCACTGCCTTTTGCTCCCGCAGTGGGGCACTGCGGTTATGAAATTAAAAGCCCCTCCTGTTTTTGGAACCGCAGGAGCTTTCTAGTTTGCTGTTAGGTAGATTTTTGGTTCCTCTTTCCTGTCATGCTCTCTTTTTCTTCATGAATTCTTTTCTTTTTTCTGCCTTCTTGCTCATTCACCTGTATTTTTTCCAAAAATCTCTTCTCTTGCCGCTTGTCTCGCGATTCATGTATAGTTTAATCTGTTAGTGTTCTGATGTAAGTCCAGCAGTAGATAGGTTAAGCCTTTTTTAACATACTGGAAACTGGTAATCTTCCAGTAGGTATTAATTTAGTTTTACTAAAGCCTGCTGGGACACAAGTAATGGGTTAGTGCATTTGTAAACAGGAATCGCTTGACAAGTGGCCCCCTTCATTCCCCCCTTCCTCGTCCTGATATGGCTCTGCGTAGTCGGCTGGACGTTAAGCAACAAATAAACAAACAAACAAACAAACTCCGTTATGCACAAGCGGCGGACTACGGTCATTGTGAAAAAATGCAGTGCGTTCAGTTTCATTCCTCAGAGTTCCACAGCTTGACTAAATGTAGTAATTTCGCCTTACGCAACTTGTTTCTCTCTCTGTCCTTCCTTTTTGACTCACATGCGAAGCAAAAGTGAGTCTATGTACTCACCCGAGTCGTCCGTCCGGACGTCCGTCCGTCCGGAAAACTTTAACGTTGGATATTTCTTGGACACTATTCAGTCTATCAGTACCAAATTTGGCAAGATGGTGTATGATGACAAGGCCCCAAAAAACATACATAGCATCTTGACCTTGCTTCAAGGTCAAGGTCGCAGGGGCCATAAATGTTGTGTAAAAAACAGCTATTTTTCACAATGTTCCCATTTTCTCTGAAGTTTTTGCGATTGAATACCTCACCTATATATGATATATAGGGCAAAGTAAGTGGGGCACATGTTATGCTTTCATCATGATACACATTTGGTCACATATGATCAAGGTCAAGGTCACTTTGACCCTTATGAAATGTGACCAAAATAAGGTAGTGAACCACTAAAAGTGACCATATCTCATGGTAGAAAGAGCCAATAAGCACCATTGTACTTTCTATGTCTTGAATTAACAGCTTTGTGTTGCATGACCTTGGATGACCTTGACCTTTACCCCCCGCGGGTTAGGGGGAGTCCCATATTGGTTGGGACTAGAAAGAATTTACTCGATGCTACCCAGCATGTCGTAAGAGGCGACTAACGGTTCTGTTTCTTCTCTTCTTTTGTCTTATTTCTGCCTTACCAGTCCTTTCACCTATATTTCCTTCCAAGAAAACTCTCCCTACTATTCCCTGCAGTTTTCCAATTCTTTTCTTGTTGTCTTATTTCTACCTGACTGGATCCATCACCTTTATTTCACTTACCAAAAGTCTTCTTTTCCACATCCTTATTTCTCTGCACCCCGCATGTCGTATGAGGCGACTAACGGATTCTGTTTCTCCTTTAACCCTTGTTAAGTGGTTCTTGTATAGAATATAGTCAATGTTTGTAAAGATTTTAGTCAAGCAGTATGTAAGAAATGTTTAGTCCTTTGTACTGGAAACTTGCATTCTCCCAGTAAGGTCATATATTGTACTACGTTGCAAGCCCCTGGAGCAATTTTTTGATTAGTGCTTTTGTGAACAAGAAACACTTAACAAGTGGCTCTATCCCATCTCCCCCCTTTCCCCTGTCCCATCTCCCCCTTTCCCTTGTCGCGATATAACCTTCGTGGTTGAAAACGACGTTAAACACCAAATAAAGAAAGAAAGACCTTGACCTTTGGTCAAGGTCACATGTGTTTTGGTAGGAAAAATGTGTAAAGCAGTTCTTAGTGTATGATGTCATTGCTAGGTTTAGTTATTTGACCTTGACCCTGAAGGTCAAGGTCATGTAAAGGTCAAGGTCAAGCATGTGAGTCGTATGGGCTTTGCCCTTCTTGTTTCAAGTTTTGGTAAGTGTGTACATGCATGTGTGTGACCAATTTGTAATATCTTTTCATTTGTAATAATTAAATTCTGAGAATAGAACATGATGCCTCTATGCTTGTGTGTGCGTGTTTGTGTGTATTTATGTACATGTACCCCCCCTCCCCCCCGCGGGTTAGGGGGAAGAATTTACCCGATGCTCCCCAGCATGTCGTAAGAGGCGACTAACGGATTCTGTTTCTCCTTTTACCCTTGTTAAGTGTTTCTTGTATAGAATATAGTCAATTTTTGTACAGATTTTAGTCAAGCAGTATGTAAGAAATGTTAAGTCCTTTGTACTGGAAACTTGCATTCTCTCTCTTCGTGGTTGAAAACGACGTTAAACACCAAATGAAGAAAGAAAGTGTACTTTCTTTCTTTATTTGGTGTTTAACGTCGTTTTCAACCATTCAAGGTTATATCGTGACGGAGGGAAGGGGGGAGATGGGATAGAGCCACTTGTCAATTGTTTCTTGTTCACAAAAGCACTAATCAAATATTTGCTCCAGGGACTTGCAACGTAGTACAATATATGACCTTACTTGGAGAATGCAAGTTTCCAGTACAAAGGACTTAACATTTCTTACATACTGCTTGACTAAAATCTTTACAAACATTGACTATATTCTATACAAGAAACACTTAACAAGGGTAAAAGGAGAAACAGAATCCGTTAGTCGCCTCTTACGACATGCTGGGGAGCATCGGGTAAATTCTTTCTCGTCCCAACCAATATGGGACTCCCCCTAACCCGCGGGGGTCAAGAAAGTGTACATGTACATGTTTGTTAGACTTAGTAGATACATGTATTTTATTTTCATACATATATACATATTTATAAAATTTCAAATACACATACACGCAGACACTCACAAAACAGCTCACAGTAATTTGTCTGTGTCTGGTTTTATTTAACAATAGAAAGGGGAACGTACATCACAAACAACGCACCACACAACACCTCACACATTTTTATGTTACAGTTGAGATCTTATTGTTTTCTGTCCCTCAACTTCACAAGTCAGTTGTTGGGTAGTCTGAAGATAAAAAAAAACCAAAGCAACACATTACTGGGAACAATATTTGTGGTAAACCTTTCAGAACATACTGAATTGTAGTGGATACCAAAGAAATGGTACAAATAAGAAAAGTACTATGAAACGATCATAAGAACTGGGTGAAAGTTGGAGTGTCATATTTTTCAGCTTGAATCTACTTTTCCTTTTACTCAGTGTGTTTTGAAACGAGGGAGGTTTATGCTCAGCTTTTACACAGAATGTATAGTCAGTTACTAATAAATTTTAATTACTACCTCTAACAGCAAGGGCAACTTTATGGCTTATTGATGGTTAAAAAAAAAAGCATTCAGGTCAAGAGGGAATGTTAAAAATGCAGACACGTTTCTACATGTATTAAAGGACAACCACACAGACACAACACAGTTACAGCTTTGGAGGGGAGTATATATATACTGTATATATATATGAGCGGGGGAAAAAATCACAGTTGTGCCTTTGCACTGGGGTATCCTAAGTACGGGTTGAAGACCAAACACTAGCTGGTATGCGGACTTAACTGACAACTGATTTTAACCTATTCTGTTATGTCTGCACTATATTCAGTATCACTAGTGCTGTGGCCTTCCACTGTTGCAAGCATTGCATGATGCCCAGGGCACTTAATGTGCGGCTTTTACTCTGTGTGTTTTGCGATTTTGTGCACGCTTACTAAAGAGATATTTTTCTGCAGTAGTATGCACTTTGATAGCTCAAAAGAACATGTATATTATTTGAACTTCTAGTTATAGTTCTGATTAAAGAATATTCAATAGCATCGATCAGTCAAGAACAGCTGAAAATGTAAGACAATCACTTTGAAAACTTAAATATATTTTTGGGGTGGTGGGGGGGAGGGTGTTAGTGTGGGCATCAACAGCTACAGGAATTGTTTGTACAAACACACAACCACACACACACACGATTTAACAAGGGGGGGGGGGGGGGGGTTGTTCCGGACTGCGCTGTAATTGAGTGCTCAGTTTATAATTTTCTCACGCCAATATAAACTGGGACTGACATTTTAACCTTGAAAATCAAACACAGGAAAGGAAACTGTCCAAATTAAAAGGAGAGATCAACTATCCAAATTGTGCAGTAATAACTTATTATTTATTAAAATCATTGATAAATACTTAATGGTGTTTGTCACAACATGGAACAATAATTAAATAGACGAACTAAGACAATAATTCTGCACGGTTGAAAGTAATGCCATTTACACAGAAAGAAATTGAAAATAAAAGTTAGATTAATGTACAAACAAAACAAGCTCAAGAATTTTATAGTAACATTTGACAATGTTTTCTTTATTATGTACTGCCAAAACAACATTCTCCTTCTGACTTCCAGAAACTGATATATATATGTATTCTTGCTTTTCAATATTAAACATTTGTCATATTAATGCCTTGACACTGGGAAAATTCTTCTTTAACATATTCAATGCTTTGACAGGAACATTTTTCACAATCTAAAATATCAATATTCTTGCATTTTACAAGATTTGGCAGACTGCAGTAACAATATTCCTCATACAGGAACAAACAAAAGCACGATACAGTGGTACTGTACCTCCAGTGTGGGGCCCCACCGACGAGAGGACACCTCCCAAAAAAGGACATGATTTGTTGTTGCTTTTCTATTGACATGAACAGAATAACCCTGCGAGATAGGTCACCTGTAATGTAAGGACACAAGGTCCCAAACGCATCCTTTCATCTCAGGTGTCACTGTCGTATTATCCGGCATTTGGTAAATTTATCTAGGTATCACAGTAGAATTGAAGCACAGGGCTACATAATTATGTCCAATTTTTTTCAATATTTTTTACATGGTGGGATACTTGTCACTTTTTACACTATATTTCAGAAAACAGCTGCCCGCGTCCTGTGTCCTTACTGTCCAGGCAAAGGAGCGTTCATGGCGGAGCCGCCCTTTTTGGCCGCCACGGTCAGCTGCTTGCCCTCAAAGTATGGGTTCCACTCAGCCTGCTCGTCAGACTGTGTGAGAAAACATTCAAAACTGTCAATCAGATGACATAACCATTAAGAGAAGGTTAAGCACCTGAAAAGAGTAACACAGCGGAAACAAGGAATTGTCTGATTTATACTGTGTGTGTCACGGTGTGTGTCTGTGTCACACTCTCTGTCTGTCTATCTGCAACTGATGTAGCTGACAACTGAAGACACTACCGAAAAGAGAAACACAGCGGAAACAAGGAATTGTCTAATTTATACTGTGTGTGTCACGTACGCTCTCTGTCTGTGTTTATCTCTGTCTGTGTATCTGCAATCAGGGACCTAATATAGGTCTATGCTGCAATGTAGCAAAACTTGAGACACCACTAAAAAGAGAAACACTAGCGGCGGCAGACGGCCTCTGGAAAAAAAACCTGACCGAGAGAGAGAGCAAAGTCCGACCACAGGTCATCATACCCACCTCATTCTCACTGGCTACACAGCCACACACACACGTACACACGCACTCACACACACACTGACTTAATTACACCAACACACTGCACGACTTGAACACTGACACACACACACAATGATACAAACACACTGACTCGACACGTGCACATGCACACACACACACACACACACACACACACAGTGACATAATCACACTCACACACTCGCGCACACACACACACCGTGCCACTGTCATCCTCCACTGTGACCGACCCAGCAGTGACGCGCTAGTCGTGTCACGTGCTATATAATCATCGGTCACTGTAACCATAGAAAATATAGGTCCCTGCTGTAACACACTGCGCTCGGCCTGCCAAACATTCTTCACAGACTGAAAACATCTTGTGACCTACTCGTTCCAATCAGTTTCGCATATAATGCCGTTCTTCAGTTCTAATAACAACAACAACAAAAGCCGCAATATCTGTCAGCTGTGTATCACGTGCGTGCGTGTATCACTGGCACGTGCGTAGATTGAGTGTGTGTGTGTGTGAGTGTGTATGTGATTATGTCAGTGTGTGTGCGTGCATGAGCGTGCACGTGCGTATAAATTATGTCAATGTGTATTTGCATGTGAGTCTGTTAGTGTGTGTGCGTGCGTGACGGTGTTCGTGAGGCGAAAACAATCCAAACAGTTTGATTCAGTTGGTGCAAGTAGAGCTTCTGAACAAAGTTAAAAAGGTCGGTCTTTTCCGAAAGTAACGCACAGCAAATCATGTGTGTGCAAAGTCCCTACATCTCAGTTGGCATGTCAGTAGACGGTGAGATCAAACCAATTCAGTCGATTGTTGCAACGCGGTTTTGGTTGAAATCCGAATCGATCTCGATCTCAGCGAAAGAACATTATTTTCTAGTCAACTTTGTGCACTGATCGATTCACTTCCAGGAGAATGCTCGCATACGTAAGGTAAAGATTCCAAGCTCACAGCGAAAGTCTCAACGCTTGGAAAATACGAACACACGCATGCAGGAGGAGGGGGCCGGGATGAACGTGAGACCTAAATGCCCCAAGGACAATATAAGCATACCGTGGCCCACCCAACCCCCGCCTTCCTAGCATATAACCATGTTATGTCCCAAATAGACACTAGTTGTGGGGACAGAAAAACCAAGTTAGCATAACACCCAACCCGAAAACTATGAGCTCGTTATACTGCCGATCGTGTATCTTGCCTGGTGCATTAATTTTACGCTCAAATGCAAGACGACAGACTTATGTAATTTCTGGTTTGAAAGCTGAAAATACCCTTGAATATAAAAGAAAGCTGAAACGTACCGTACCGTTCTCATTGCTCTTTATCCAACGTACTATAAGATAAAACAGATACTTTCCATTTTAGAAACGTTTTCTCGCAATTTTGACCGTAGGACCATGGAACACTCGAGGTCGCTTTACTTTAAATAATTTAAATACCCTCAAAAACCCTCGGTAACAATGCTGACTAATCAAATTAATGCGAGTAGAACAACGTCCTACTCAGCCTTAAGCGTCAGAGTTCCTATTTATATTTCACTGTCATAGGCCCTAGATCAGTTTTCACGTACGTCAAGCAGACGAAACCCGTCGTATTTTCAGGAAATCAAATCTGTAATCCTGTAGATGCGAGCCATCCTGAACTCAGGTCAAAATGAGTTCGGCTCAGACAACTGGCAATAGCCGTGGAGCGATGCTTATCAGAATGGATGCGAGCAAGTTCTACTGAATCAGCTGTCAGGGGCTAAAAAGCAGGACGAAGCGAGAAAAAAGGACAAAGTAGGCTTACACGTAGAATGTGGTTTGAATAATTGAACGCTTAAACACTAATAAGCTTACTCCATGGTGTGTGATGTCATCATTCCAAACCCAAAACCGAACTGTGTTGCAATTTGAGACGTCTGTTCTCTTTCCTTTTTCTCTCTGTATTTTTTATTTTTTAATTTTTTTAAACTTTTTTTTCTCTCTCCTGTGAGCTTCCCCTTTAGCTTCTTGCGCTGTTACATAATTGAGTGCAGCATGTGACTGAGAGTGGGGCACGTGCATCATGGCTGGAGTACGACTGACACTTACCCGCTTACGACGCACCATACCGGGCGACTTCTTGGCCACAAGCTTGTCATGCTTGATGCCGGGCACATCAAGATACGGGTTGGCCTGCACACACACCACGTGATTCGGTCACGTGTTGCCTCTACAACCACTCACTGCTTCAGTCGAAGACTAGGTCTAATTTCAACCAATCACTGCTTTAGTAAAAGACTAGATCTAATTTCAACCACTCACTGCTTCAGTCAATGATTAAAACTTATTCTTCACTCTAACCAGACTACTGTGTTCTTTTTGCCAATCAGAAAAATCGAATATTCCTACATGATCCCAGGACACTTTATCTTCAGCTTATAATAATTATGCCTTGACACGTACAGATACTTTACGCACTTCTCGCTTGAAACGTATGGAGAGTCAGCTTTGGCTTACCAGGTACTTGAGCAGTTTTTCAAGTTTTTTCATGTCAAGTCACTTACACCGCTGAATTTCAATACTGTAGCCAATGACGATTATATCAGAGATCTTCAGCCTCAAAATACAGCTGTCTTCCAAATTGCTTAGTCTAGAGAAGTGATTGGTGTTCCGGCCGTGGTACAGTCACGCACCCAGCGATCACACTCACAAAGTCTGTCACATGACATACACCAACAACCAATGAGACAGACTGACACACAATATTTCACCCCTAACACTTCAAATTAGTCAGAAAAGAAACTCACCAAGGACAAACTCTCAGCGTTATTCAGTTCGGCCAATTCACTCATGACCTTGGACAAAGCCGCTTGACCACCGGAGCCCTTGGAAGTGACCGTCTGCTGACCAGCCGGGCAGGACCACATATGTTCGGTGTCGCAGGGGCAGTCTTGGTGTTCCAACAGGTGCTTGTTGTTCTCCATCGAGTTCTCGAAGTTCTCCACGCAGTTGTCAGCGGCCGCTGAAATATTCATTGTTCCAAAGCTGAATTTGCTGAATTTACTTTTTGACGGATTGATTAATGGATTGATTGATGGATGGATGGATGGATGGATGGATGGATTGAATGATGTGATGATTGATTATTCAAAAGAAACCACCCATAAGTAGTATGAACAGAAGAAGCAAAAAGAAAACTAAAATGTTAGAATGTCGTGTGTGTGTGCGTGTGTGCGTGCGTGCGTGCGTGCGTGTGTGTGTGTGTGTGTGTTTGCGTGCGTGCGAGCGTGCGTGCTTACATGCATGCGTTTGTGCGTGCGTGCGAGTGTACACGCATGCGTTTGTGCGTGCTTTCATCCGTTTGACTGTCTGTCGGTTTATCTGTTTGTGGTTTAAAAGTAAAAGTGCGCGGCGGACCCAGCACGTCCCAACACAGAAAGAGGTAAAACAGAGTACGGGTTCTGTACATGCACCGTCTGTCAGTTTACCTGTCTTTCCAACAGGGCAGGGGTTAGGAGGGTTGCAGTATGCCGGCAGGGGCTTGTCTGTCTTCACCTGCTTCTGTCCGGACTCGCCTTCGAGGGTGCCACCTGCAATCCACAGAGTGATAAACAATTTCTGATAGAGAAAAACACAGCGTGCTCCAACCGACAGATAAAATCGGCAGAACAGGAAGATCTAATCCATGTACTCGTGCATGGATAGTTAACAAGAAAAACGAACTCCTAGTAGCAGCGCTTCCCTTGTTCGCCATTTTCAACATAATTGTAGCCGAGTATACAAGATAAGCATGCCATGTAACTCAAGAAAATAAGTGCAGAAACCATCAATGAAAACTACTGCTTAGGTTTTATTTGATTCTTTATAGTTGTTGTTTTGTCTCGAAAACCAAGGGGGTCATGCGTGACCGATTCAGCGACCACCTCTAAGTAACGATCACCTGCCCATTACAACCACCCAAAAGGATCCCAAAAACGTTGTTTTTCTTCATATTCTTCATGTGGGTTAAAACTTTGTAAAGTGTATATAAGTATTTGTCAATGTGTATTCATTATTATTTGATTTTGAACTGTGTACAGAGTAATTTATTTATGTATGTTTTTGTGAGGTGCTTAGAACTATTTTTAGGAATTGCGCCATATATCCTCATTATTACATTTAGTCAAGTTATGACTAAATGTTTTAACATAGAGGGGGGAATCGAGACGAGGGTCGTGGTGTGTGTGTGTGTGTGTGTGTGTGTGTGTGTGTGTGTGTGTGTGTGTGTGTGTGTGTGTGTGTGTGTGTCTGCCTGTGCGTGTGTGTGTGTGTAGAGCGATTCAGAGTAAACTACTGGACCGATCTTTATGAAATTTGACATGAGAGTTCCTGGGTATGATATCCCAAGACAATTGTTTTCTTTTTTTCCATAAATGTCTTTGATGACGTCATATCCGGCTTTTTGTAAAAGTTGAGGCGGCACTGTCACACCCTCATTTTTCAATAAAATTGATTGAAATTTTGGCCAAGCAATCTTCGACAAAGGCCGGACTTCGGTATTGCATTTCAGCTTGGTGGCTTAAAAATTAATTGATGACTTTGGTCATTAAAAATCTGAAAATTGTAAAAAAAAAAAAAATAATTAAACGATCCAAATTTACGTTCATCTTATTCTTCGTCATTTTTTTTATTCCAAAAACATATAAATATGTTATATTTGGATTAAAAACAAGCTCTGAAAATTAAAAAACATAAAAATTATTTTCAAAATTAAATTTTCGAAATCAATTTAAAAACACTTTCATCTTATTTCTTGTCGGTTCCTGATTCCAAAAAACATATAGATATGATATGTTTGGATTAAAAACACGCTCAGAAAGTTAAAACGAAGAGAGGTACAGTAAAGCGTGCTATGAAGCACGGCGCAACCGCTACCGCGCCAAACAGGCTCGTCACTTTCACTGCCTTTTGCACTAGCGGCGGACTACGTTCAATTTCATTCTGTGAGTTCCACAGCTTGACTAAATGTAGTAATTTCGCCTTACGCGACTTGTTATTATTATTATCATTCATATAATTCCCCTTGAAAGAAAAAAGAGAGAGAAGAAGAAGAAAAAAAGAAAAAGAAGAAAAGAAAAAAAAAAATATATATATAATTCCCCTTCCCAAAGCGACAACCTGTCTTTAATGACCACGTATATTCGGACCCTAGGGTGGTCGTCAGAGCCAAGGTTCGAATACATGTACAAGATAGTATCTCTAGCGCAAAAATGAAATCAACACGGACCTGCGATCGCGTGCAGGCCCTGCAGAGCGCTGTGCTGAAGGTGCTCCTCGTCGCGGGCCTGAGCTCCAGTGAAGAGCGGGGAGTTGTACAGAGAGTCGTCCATCTCCTCCTCGCCCCACAGCGGCTGCCCGCCATCCATGGCCTCGTCGCTGCGCCCGTCGATGTCGTCGATGGGGAGGAGGGGGAGGTAGGGGTCGTTCTGGAGCTGTGAGAGCTGGTAGAGGCGCTGGATGCGGTAGAGGTCCTCCAGCGACTCCACGCCGTACGGCACGCTGGCCGAGGCCAGGGCCAGCACCAGGCTCACTGCTATAGCCATCACTGCACGCTGCATGGTCTGGCAAAGAGAACACAATGATGAAGATATATACCGTTCTTAAGAAAGAAAGAAACCCACAGCCGTTTTCTGTTGTATGTTCCTGTGAGACTGTGAGAGAGAAAGATCAAATGTATACGGTTGGGGTAAAAAAGTAAAAAAGAAAAAAAAAGAGAGAAAAAAAGAAAAAAGAAACCACAGCAATCGCCGCTTCCAGCGTGGTCTGGAAAAGGGAGAAATGGTCTGGGAGAGGATCAAGATGGTCGAAATATAGTGTTGCTGTACAAAAAAAGACAATTAAGACACACACTGAGAGACACCACAGCCACAGCCGCTCAATGCCACAAGGGCTGAAAGAGAGGAAGGTATAAACAGGGGTCGTTGTTTAGCTGTGAGCTGTGAGCTGTAGAGGCGCTGGAGGCGCTGGAGGCGCTGGAGGCGGTAGATCTCGCATAAAACCCACACTCACTTATCCTCCCAAAACGGTTCACTTATTTGAGGGAGAAAAGCATGTCACTGAGTTTCTTGCAAGTGAAGGAAATTCGTGGCTTTTACCCCAAAATACAAGTATTTTGTAAACGTGCGCCGAGTGGCTTCGTCCCTTGAATGACGGAAGGGAAGGATTTAGTGATGGAGTAAAATGTCTAAGTTAAAATACCATATCATAGCCTCCATGATTGTAAAGTACAACAGGTCGATCGTCAGTACTTGTGAAGGGAAGGGACATAGTCAGTGTGGGGTTTATGCGAGATCAACATGGCCGATGAGTAAACTGAGTTCAGGAGTAATCTGAGTTCGTTGCAACGGCACGCTGGCTGAGGCCAGGACCAGCAGAAGGCTCAATGCTATTGCCACCGCCGCTCGCTGCATGGCCCCGTCTTGGAAATAGAACAGTATATTATGCTGCTCAAAAGAATGAAATAAACCAGAGCTATACCATCACCCGCAGCATCTTCTTATAGCAAGATGATTGTATCCTGCGTTAAGATGTCATATCCAGCATTTTAGAAAAGTTGAGGCGGCACTGTGGCGATCGCATTTTTAAAGCAAACAGCTTGGTGAAGGCAAGGGGAATACATACATTATCGTGTTAAAAA
>NC_090261.1:20348324-20378324 GCF_037325665.1 Littorina saxatilis
CCCACGACGCCTGTGTCAAGCTGGTTGTCTCCCTCATCTTCAGTCGTCTGGACTACTGCAACTCCCCTCTGGCTGGCCTCCCCGCCTCATCCATGCATGGCCTACAACGAGTTCAGAACGCTGCGGCCAGGCTGACGTTGAGGAAGACGAAGCGAGACCACATCACCCCCCTACTTTGCTCCTTGCACTGGCTCCCTGTCAACACCCGAATCTCCTACAAACTGTCCACTCTGGTCTACAAGTGTCTCAACGACTCTGCTCCCGAACACCTTCAATCCTCCCTGGACCTGTACACCCAGCCCTCCGACCGTCCCCTTCGTTCTGCTGCGGACCTACTCCGCCTTCACATCCCTCGCTCGAAACTCGCATCTGCTGGTCAGCGTGCATTCCTCTCTGCGGGCCCCTCCGTCTGGAACTCCCTGCCGCTTGAGCTTCGCCAGAGCCCCTCTCTTGACGCGTTCAAGAGTAGGTTGAAGACTCAGTTCTTCCCGTAGCTGGCTGCGACTTTCATGTTCGACGTGATGTGTTGTGCCACAAAAGACATTCTTGTACTGTGCTCTGTGAGAGGTGTTTTCTTTGTGTTTAATATTATTTTGTTTGGACCTAGCTATTGATGTGTACATTGTTGTTAAACAGTTGTTTGTTGTATGTTTATCAGGGTTTGCTAGTGTGTGATAGGGTTCGTGTCCGTCTGTAGATGTTAGTTTCTTTGTTAGTCCTGTGTTGACAACTCTTCGACAAGCGCTTAGAACTGTACCCACGGAATACGCGCTATATAGGCTAAGCTTCATATTGATTGATTGAGAGACAGATAGACAGACAGAGAGAGAGAGGCAGACAGACAGACAGTGCTAACTTGCACACCAAATACTAGGCTACTTCAATGATACCTTCCTTTCGGCCGTGTTGGCCGTTTTGTAAATTATCGTAGACAGTATGTTCACGCTTTTTACGTGGGATAAGAGCATCATTCCACTTGGACACGTGCCCAAAATCAGTCTACAGCCCGGCTGCTGGGAGTATGAATCTGTGTGTGTGTGTGTGTGTGTGTGTGTGTGTGTGTGTGTGTGTGTGTGTGTGTGTGTGTGTGTGTGTCCTGAATCAATTTGATAAAAGAAGACTACTTCAATCTGAAAAATAAAATCCAAACAAAAACTCTGCAAAATTAATGTTGACATTTATTTTTAATACTCAACAGAACAAATCTGCAAGTCAAATCTGAACAACAATCTGCATGGAAGAGGACACGTTGTAGGCCTCGATGTTAGGTGTGTGTCCAATTGGAAAGGATGTTTTTGTTTCATGTAAAAAAATAAAAAAATCTTTACAATGGTTTGGTAGTTCTCATACTGGTTTTACGCGGGAGCGAAGGTATTTTTAAGATATAACATCATTCTTTGAGTTGTATAAAATGGTCCCTGTTGCTATGGCCACATCGTCGGTCAGCATCGTGATTTCATCCAGCAGACCTATTTTCACATTGATATCTATTTATATCAGTACCGTGGTGCTGTCCGTCAAACAGGTCTGTCCTTGTGTGGCATGTACAGTACTATGATGTTGCAACGTCGGATGTTGTTCAGCTGAAATACGCCCTGTTCAGTAAAATCATATTTCATAGGTTGTTGTTTCTGGACAGGATGGATTAAGGAGTCCTCTTTTAATCAAAGCAACCTGTTCAAAACAGGAACAGCCGTGGAAGTATCAGAACATGTCCAACATGTGTTGTTACTTCCTTCAAAATAATCTGAATACTAAACCTACAAGTTTTCGCCGTTTTATAGTGTGACCGTGCGTCATCGCCGGATTTGAACATACTGCTGATTCGTCTAAATGATTCTTGCCTATACGGCTTATTTTTGTCGCAGTGCTCTCTGTTTATTTGATAAAGAAACTGAGCAGGAACAGGCCTAATACTAATTATTATCTTCAGTTGTTGAGTCCTTACGTAAAGGACACTGACGTCACTATGATCTGAATGTTGTCCATTACTACCAGGAATATAGTGAACTAATACATCAAGAAAACAAAATGAACGCTCACAAAATCGATATCGTGCCCACAGCAAAACAAGAACGTATTTAACCTGTAGATTGAAATATCACCAAAACATCATACATTCAAACAGTTCATCCTGTTCATCCACTCTCCATACTCACGTCTTGTAGTTAGATGTTCTTCTGCCTGTCAGGAAAAGGTGTTCTTGTTTTTCGCCTACGTTTTCTGGTACCAGCTGTGCGCTTTCAGTTCCTGAACAGGCGACACAGCAGCAGTTTCTGTGTGTGTGGAAATGGCGGCGGCGCTGACGTCACGGTTCCAATCGATCGTCTGCTTGTGGTGCCGGCAAAGCTGAAGGCAGCATCCAATAATCACATAAATTATGTGTTGCACGTGACACGTCACAGAACTCAGTCAGCAAAAGAAGGAAAGGATCGTGATGTGGGCAAGTATTGATTGGCTTGAGCTCTACAGGGGAACCCCAATTGTAAGACCGTGACTGAAAAGTCTGATAAAATCAGGTCTTAGCTATTGAAGGAGGGAGTCTTAAAATGGATGAACATTTACAGCAGTTATCAACAGAAACGTACCTCAGATGGAAGCACGATTGTGAAAAAAGGGGTGCCTTAAAAAAAGCGGGTTCCACTGTGCCAGGCCTTTTCTCTCTGGTTTGTCCGAGAGAGACGCCGGCCGGCTTGGTTTACGCGATTCCCTTGATGACGTAGGAAGCCTTCGTGACACTTCACTGTTCACTGCGTCATTGTGACAGCTTGATGGAAATTGGCTTCTCACGTGCCGAATAGTTTAGGGCTTGGCGCGCACGCCCGCGTCGTGTCAGTGTGTGTGTGTGCGTGCGAGTCGAGTCTGTCTGTCTCTCTAAGTGTCTCTGTCTGGCTCTGGCGAGGGGGGGGGGGGGGATGGGGGAGGGGGAAGGGAGTGAGGAAGAGACAAACAGACAAACAGACAGAGCTCGAGAGTAGAATCTTGTCACACAAAGAAGTTAAAGACTTGAGAATAAAAGAAGAGACAGAGAAAGGCAGTCCAATGTATGCAGATTATGGGTAGACATATAGGCCTACCGACGAAGAGATTCATGTGGAGCAGCAGGAAAGGATTTGCTACAAAGCAGATATGATTCGCAGAAGACTAGAAAGAGAGAGAGACGGGATGGGGTGGGGTGTGAGGTGAGAGGCGGTGTGAAATTGGAAGAGGGAGATTCGTGTGGTTCAAGAATAACCATAAGGCAACGATGCTGTCGTAATTCACCTTGTTTAAACGACAGCGAACCGTAACACCCGATGGGAGTGAGGCTCACTCGGAAAAATCATGTTCCGTGTGGACACTGTCACTATAGTCAGTATCTCAAAAGCTTCTTAGTTGAAGACAAACGGAAAAAGACCGATGATGAAATAAATCAATGTGTGTATGTGTGTGTTTGTGTATGCGTTTTGGTTTATTAAATATAATATAATCGTACTTGAACAAATCCTCTACCATCTGGTGGCAGTGACAACTCTACCAGTAGCTCAAAAGCTTGTCGAATCGTACGTATGCTGACAGTGTATACAATGGGTACTATACCACATTGTCCGTAGAAGGTCAGTACACCCCGGAAACTGCGCTGTAGTGATCAATATCAAATGTCAGCAACGGTCATATGGGCGTTGGTCATCCAGATACCGTAGGTAACAAGGCTAGGCTGATAGTATAAGAATAAATGTCATTCCAAGTCTTGCAGGCAAAATTAATTGATCCTTCCATGCAATCAAATAACTATGCAGTGGCTACCTGTGATATGACGCCTCTTACGACATGCTGGGGAGCATCGGGTAAATTCTTCCCCCTAACCCGCGGGGGGTTGGGTCACAGGTTCGAATCCGACTTATAGACGGTATTCATGTCCCAACCCGTGTCACCAATGTGGCACCTATAAAAGAGAGAGAGAGTCCTTCTCCTAGGTCATTCAGCCACAAATTCAGGTGGCCGATTACAACTTAAAGGTCCTTGTCTACATTTTTATACCG
Source organism: Littorina saxatilis (assembly GCF_037325665.1). NCBI lineage: Eukaryota > Metazoa > Mollusca > Gastropoda > Littorinimorpha > Littorinidae > Littorina > Littorina saxatilis. Next base: position 20,352,347 of record NC_090261.1, read on the forward strand.
AAATCGCCATTTGACCATTAAAATGCAGTCTATTATCTACAAATATCAACAATACACCCCCTTTCGATCAGGAAAGACGAAGCCAGTGTAGCCGTTTGAAAATTCATTGTAGTATTCCAGCGTAGTACTCATAGTAGGATATCCTTATTTGGAAAATGCCAAGCGCAAAACTCCTCTCAAATCCCGTGCATTTCGTGCGTTTAAAAATAAGCGTGGACAGCGCTCCAGTGTCAAACTGTTGCTGCTCTTGTTTGGGCGTGGCTATAAGCATAGTGACATGAATTTGATTGGTCAGTATTTTAGGCAAAGCACATGTTCTCAGCAAACAGAAAACAAAATATTGGAAGCGTGAGTCACGCTACCCAAAAATAAAATCTTTTTTTACATATATATTTTTTTCTATAACTTTTTTCCCCATGGTTCATTCATCATCTGACATAACTTTTTAGCAAAATCTAACCATAAGATTATTGAAAAAAAGCAAAAATGTAGACCACCTTTAACACACAAACCTGGGTAGCACGACTCTGTTGCTGCTAGCTTTCCACTGAGAAGATAAAAATGAGGAGGATAAAATTGACACCTTACTTGTCCATTCGTCTTTCATCTTGACCAAAAAAATGAAAGGCACTTGCAATTTAGGACTTTTGGGGCTGGTCCCATGGGTTTTCTTTTATCGCAGGTACAACTGAACGACTTTTCTTCAACAGTGAGGTTGAGGCAGTAAAATGTTAAACATCAATGACCCGTGACCATTATGTGTCGTAAGTCATACTGTAACACACACACACACACACACAGAGGCATATAACCAAGTAGTGTTTTGTTTTTTTATCAAACCCTTCCAGTCCCAATACAAACAAATATCATTACAAAAATAAATACACACGGAAGTAAAGTAAAGTAAAAATAACACATTTTTTCTTGATGCTTTCACAAAATGTGCATAGTGAGAAATGTTAAGTGACGTTGTATGTGACATCAATTATTAAACCTGATTAAGTTACTTCAGCACATGAATACAAAATTGCCATTGTCTTGAAAACTATTTTTTCTCACCTAACACACAGCAAGGGGAATTCCTCGTCTGTGCTAGTTGTTTGTCATTTGTGCAATTTGTTCATAATCTGTGCTATTCATTATATTTTTTACAAGGTTGTCAATCGTGTCTCACCAGGTCTTGAGCACAGTTGTTTTCTTCCATTTACTTCACACAATCATTATACTTGATGATCTTGAGCAAAATGCAATGAAAAAACAGGTTTTCACACTACAGAGGCACACCACTGACATTAACTCTGCCCATCATGTACTGAACACTGATGGAACTATTCAGTGTGCCACTTCAGTGATAAGTAGGCTAAACTGGTCTAAGGGCTTCCCACACCCAAACTGCTGGAAAGGTCATAGGCATATGAAGCAATCATTAACCATCATTAGTTGTTTGATAATTAGTTGTCTCTGCTATTCTGACACTGCTGCAGAAGAAAAACAAGCCTTTTTCAAATGACATATATTTTTTTTTTAAGAACACTTGTAGCAATGTGAGACAATGCTCACTTAAAACAATAACAATGAGACCGGCAAGTGATGTAAGTTTGACTGATTTATAAAGATGGTCATATATCAGTGGCACATAGATGCACTGTGCTGTGTTGTTAAAAATCAAAAATATTAAAGTTGATGTAAGTCAAAACAATCAGACCAAAAGAAGCCTGATAATGAATACAGTTCAAGGCAATGTCTCCTCTGAACATGGAAACTTGTAGGGACTTAAAACTCTTACTCCCAGAATACTGAAAACTAACAAGCATCAATGTACGTATCAAGGCTTGAAACATTCCTTAAATTTGTGACACAATTGATAACTGCAACCTTGGAAACACAATTAATTTGAAGCAGAAAGGAAACTTTTTTACCATAACATTTTCTACCCCACAATCATGGAGATAACGTCACAACCAGTTCTGTCAAGCATATTTAAATTTGAGTACCATCACCTTAAAAACAGTCATAATACAACTTGAGACAACACACTTATAAAGCAAGTGCTGATATGTTAAATGTGCACCATTCAAAATGATATGTTTGTGACATATTTATGGTTCCTTTCATGTAAGATTTCAGTCCTGAAGAGAACCTGTTTCTCCCATTTAAATGTATACTGCGTAAGCTTCTGGTACAGCACAAACATGAAAAAAACAGTTAGATAAGGACAACTTTCTCGTGTCTAGCCACACAAAGGCAATCATGTCTGCAATCAAAGTCTGCTCTTGTCTGTTCATTTTCACCTTGACAGCAACTGCAGCAATTCTGAAAAAGAAAACAAAAGTCATGATGATTATTTGAGATAAATATGGAAAACAATTATTAACAAATATTAATCTATCCAAGTCGAACAATGTCATGCAAGCACCATTCCTGAGATTTTGCTTTCCTGTATCACCTAAATGCACCCATACGGAAATTTCCCTGAACAAAATATTAACACAGTCAAGGGCACACACACATATATACACACAGAATGAAAGACAGAAATGAAGACAGCTATCTACACAGTCAGGGGATTCAGTCAAGCTCTTATCAGTTCATGCTTCCTTTGATAGCTTCTCCCACAAACCAAATTTAAATACCGCGTCCATACTCTTAGTCTGACTTGTTCACAAGAGAAACGATGCTTTCATATTTAACCAAGCTTTCAGCTTATTATGTTCCTCTCTGTAAAATGCTTGACCACTGGGTATCTTGACAAAATCACTAAATAAAATGCCTTTTTAGCTCACCCTTGCGTCTGATGCGTCCATTGCTGTCAACGTCCAGTTCCTCCAACAGAGTGTTGAACTCTTCATCTGTGATGCGGTCGCCCATGTGTGTCAGCAAGTGTCGAAGCTCTGTTGCCATGACGAAACCACTTCCCTCCTTGTCGATAGTCTTGAAGGCTTCCTCCAGCTGTTTTGTGTAGTTGACGCCCTGCAGAGGCTGCACTAGTTTTCGAAACATCCCCAGGTCTATTTTGCCATTAGCTGAAAAAAAGACAATATAGTGAGGCAAAACTGGTCCAGAAATTAATATGGTTGCTCACTCTCTCTCTCACACACACAAACACATGTACACGTACTCACACACACACTTTCATGCTTACGATTGTAATATTTACCATAAATTTATTATGTTTTGTTATCCACACTCCAAGCCTGGATCCCCAATAGAGGATTTTTGGAAATAACTCCTTCGGGTTTGTAGGTATTGTGAAAGAGTGACCTTTTCTTGCAAAACCTTCGACAAACAAAGGAGGGACCAGTCACTAGCGAGGGGAGTGTCAGAAACACGTGAACCGGAGCATGTGTTTCCGACAGACGTACCCCTCGCTTGTGATTGGACCCTACTTTGTTTGTCGCAGGTTTTGCAAGAGAACGTCACTCTCCCACAACCCATACAAACCCAACGGAGTTATTTTTGAAATGTGTCTATTGTGAAATGACACGTGGTTATAATACAAACATTTACAATCTCACCAAGATATTCATGTACATACACACACACACTGTAAACCTAAACAGTTCTTAGCTTTCATTCTTTCTCTCTTAGACACACATGCACTCACACACACACACATGCACACACCATCTCACACACTACATGCCCAAACAATTTCAAAATCCAAATGTTAATTCAACAAGAATTCAGAACTCACGGTCAACACGAGCCCTGCCAAACAAGTTCCGTAAGTCACTGTCAGTGACCACGTGGCCCAGAGATCTGATTGCCGTGCCAACCTCTGCTGTCGCAATTTTGCCATCGTTGTCTGTGTCAAACAGCTCGAATGCCTCTGAAATATGAGAGTTAGAATATATATGCTTTATATTAATATCCGGACATGTAATTGATGCTCAAACAAAATTTAATATAACTGAACATACATCATTTATGGAAGTTAATTTGATGTTTGTATCTGCAAATTTTGTGTTCTTGTATGCGTGTGTGTGTGTTTGTGTGTGTGTGTGTGTGTGTGCATGTGTGTGTCAATATGTGTATGGGTCTGTGCATCATTGCATGTGTATGTGCATGTAACGTTTGTGAGAAAGAGGATTCAAAACTTAAATGTGTATTAAGAATTTGTACATTCCATGTTTACATTTATTTTTGAATGAACCAAAGAAAAAGAGTGATCCATCTAACCTGTTAAGGGATCCTTGTGGGATGACTGAAACAGAGAAAAATCACAACTGAGAATAACATACCAATGTAAATGAGTGGGATACTCTAAGTCTAATTAATGCTAGTTTTTGTGTTGTAAGGAAGTGTGAATTGTTTACACTCTATCATTTGAATTTTGTACATCTAATCTGGGTACAGTAAAAGTTGGCTACATGGTAATAATAGCTTCATTTTGTGATCACATGTGGAAACGAAAGCCAGCACACAGATTGATCTTTCACAGCATTCCACTGTGTGATTGTCTACTTATTCTGCTGAATGTTCGTAAGGTTTAATTTGTGCAAAATTCCATTACAAAGTCAAATACGCTACATGTTCTTCCTGATTTAGCAAGTAAATAGTGCATTTAACCACCTTTTCAGCGGTTATTCATTCTTTTGTTGAAGCTGAACGACCCAAAATAATTATAATGACTCAATGAGTCCACACCCATCATCAACCCAGATTCCGTGTGTCTTAGTTTTCATTTTGTCGTATTGTTTACATTTGACTTGGCATTCACGTAGATACAGAAACACCAAAATAACGCTCAAAAACTTACCATAATGACTTATAACAACAACTGGATTTTCACACAAACTTTGAGGTTTTGCCGACCCAAAGCGGAAGCGGAAAATGTTACAGCAGACGAGAGTTTTTTAAAGCGAGGCTAAAGTGGGCGTGTCTCGTTATGCGGCTTCGAAACCAGTTTTGCCAAACAAAGGTAGGAATGATTATCACAGTTATAACAGTGTCCAAGCAGTTACTGTAGTGTTTATTTAATAGGGAACTCACGGAGGAAACAGGCTGCGAGTGCTATTTTGCCGTGCATAGTGATCGAACCATCATATCCACAGGAAAACGGCCGCGATAAGCAGTATTGAGAATACGCCGGATTATTTTTTTCTTCTGATCGACTAAAGGCAGCGTATGAATGTGGAGGGGGGGGGGGGGGGGGTAGAAGAGAAGGGCTGGTGGTATGCAGAACATGTGGGGGTTGGTGTTCAATACAAAACTGCTTTAAGCACCCGCTGTTGACCCCTCCGTATCACTGACTTAATAACGAAAGCCGGTACAGCAACTTGAGTAACTTGTTTTTAGCAATTGCTTATTAATATTATCACTGACAAATTTAAAATCAGCTAATCTGTATCAGTCTGCAGCGGTCAAAGTATGAGTGGCCTATTATCATTTTGCAACACTGATTTGACAGTTTCAACATATTGGAAGGAATTAAGAGGGTTGGTGAAACAATGTTTTTAACTTCAGTCGGCCTTGAAAGAATGGAAGTGTGTTTTCGTTTTGTTTTCAGGATACATCTTGTACATAGCAAGAGGGCAGAAAATACCCGTACAGGAGACAAACAAGAACCGACATTCCTCTGAGAAGTGAAGACCACTTAGGAAAACTTTGAGCGAGCCGTTGTCAACATAACTAAACCATTATGGTAAATAATAAAACCTGTGTTTTACTTCTGCAGGTGTCTTTTTCCCACATTCAGGAGTGTGTGTGTGTGTGTGTGTGTGTGTGTGTGTGTGTGTGTGTGTGGATTTGTGAGTGTGTCAGCCTTGTGGATTTGTGTTTGTCATGTGTGTGTGTGCGTGCGTGCGTGCGTGCGTGTGTGTGAGTGTGTGTGTGTGTGTATGTGCGTGTGTGTGTGTGTGTGTGTGTGTGTGTGTGCTACGGTGTGTGTGTATGTGTGTGTGTGTGTGTGTGTACTATGTGTGTGTGTGTATGATGTGTGTGTGTGTGTGTGTACTATGTGTGTGTGTGTACTATGATGTGTGTGTGTGTGTGTGTGTGTGTATGTGCACGTTCTTGTGTGAGTTCTTGCAAGGTATTTTTTCACACTTGGAATGCCTTGGTTATTAAAATGTATCACCCCCCACCCCCTCTCAAAAAAATAATGTTCTTTCCTTTTTCAGACGCAGACATTTTCGGAGGAGCAAATTGCCGGTTAGTGTTTTTTTCTTTGTTCCTTTTTGTTTCTCTTTTTTTTCTCTTCCTTTTGACCTTCCTTTCTTCTTTATTGGGGGTCTTTTTCTATTGTTGACAGGATTCAGCGTGGAAGCCGGTAATCCCAAGCGTATTGGGAAAGATAATGTTAGTTTTATATCTAACAGAGCTACACGAGGCCACACGTGCACACGAATTGAACATCCTCAGATATTGCCGCCTGTTTAACTGAAATCAAAACAAAACAGTTTTATGCAGAGTAAGCTGTAAATGATATTGAGAAAAATTATATATTAATAAAATAAAACGGAAGTGTGACACGCTTACAAAAAAGAAGGGAAACAACAATTACGAAAATCACAATCAAAAAGTAAAATTTGTGCGCGAGTTAGGTCCCCTGGCACGGAGAAGTCTTCCACAATAATTATTGTGTGTGTGTGTGTGTGTGTGTGTGTGTTCTTGTTAAGACCGCGTCGTTTTGACTTTGGCCCGAAAATGGAGCCGAATTGTTTTGACGCACCCCGTTGTTTTGACGTCACAACAACGGATGCCTCGATTTTCGAGCTTCCCGCCCTAAGATATACCATGTGACACAAGGATTTGATTTTATTGGTTCTGTCCAAACTATGATAATTTTGTCAGGGTTGAGTGTGTGGCGAGTGTGTTGGGCTAGTGTTTTGCGGTCAAAACAAGAACTGTAGTTTTTTGGCCGGTTCCCCTGGCGGCAACATTGAGAGAGAGAGCGAGAGAGAGCGGATTGCCGCGTGAAACCGTGATTTGACACGATGGCTGACGCCGACACGCGGGGTGAACGCCGCAGCCGGTACATTACCACAGACACAGGTGTGTATTATATTTATAGTACTTTGTTGTCCATTTTAGACGAAAAGACAGTTGACTGAGTTGTTTTTGAAATAGTGACGCGCCTTCAACTTTATCTTTCAGGTCTGTTGCCACATGGCTCTGACATTCCAAAATGGCTAACCTCGTTTTTTGGAATTTAGAGCTCACAATCCAGTGACAGTGACATTAACAAGAACTTGATCAGTCATTAATTATCAATGGCTTATCAAGTTGTTGGTACAGGTTACTATGCAAGAGTCTTATACATTAAAACAAATTATGGCGAGTGGTGCACAGATCTAAATACTCTCAGTATACTGAGAAGGCACGATGCATGTTGGTTTTTTAACTTCCGAAAGATTCTGAGATTAGCTGTGCGTACAAGCGATCGAATAGCACTGATTTTATCAGTATTTATATAACTATGTTTTGTTTGTGTCAGTCTGTGCTTGTTTGCTGAATTTATGTGTAGGAGCCTGAGGCGGGTTGAGATCTAGCTCCAATGTTCAAATTTCAATCTCGCCTTAGGCCTAGTAGCTGTTGAATTAGGGAGACCGAATAAGTCAGTCACGGTGCGACTATATTTTTTTTTTTAATTCGATTTATTTAATTAAAAACTCTTCACGTCCTGTACCGCACGACTTTGTTACTATACTTAGGAATGACCTCACAGGACGGAAGCGCTCTCTGTGCTTGAAAACCACATTTAGGTCACTTTCTTTGTAAACAAGCACTCCGCGGTTCGTTCGTTTGGTGAACGTTTTGGTAGTTTGCAATGGATTTGTATTGATTTTTTTTTCACGGAGATTTTGGGACCATCTCTGGTGATGCTGATACAGTCAGTAAAGACAAATTTGGGGATATTATCGAACAAGTGCTGGGACTCGAAGCAGACAATCGCTTGACATTGAAATTGTAAGCTTAATGTAGTTTAGTTTCATCTCCCCCGTCGCGATATAACCTTCGTGGTTGAAAACGACGTTAAACACCAAATAAAGAAAGAAAGTTTCATCTCTTTGTTCCACCATCACCCAGCCGACGCGGCGACTTCCTGGCGTGGCCGTAAAGTCCGGTTACTCGATCACGTCGCTCTCTGCTCTGTGCATCGTCAAATATGTTCATGCTTTTCACCTGTTGCACGTGAGTGAGTGGAGACTCGGCTCCCCCATAATCATGGTCCAACAGGCATGCGAATCATTAATTCTGCTTTTTACACGATGAGTCTTCTTCTGTCAATTTAATGCATACTAGTTACAAATTAAAATGACAGTATGATTTCTTCATTAATTAACTACTCATAATGATAATACATGTATTATACGTGTATACTTTACATACATGTTTTATAACATAAAACCCATAAATGTCGTGTCTGACACACACAGATACCCACTTTCTGGTCATTTTCATCAAATCCTTACGGTACTGAGGCTTAGCAATAGGGAAATGTGTTCAGGACGTGAAGAGTTATTTGACCGGGCGAAGCTGGATTGACTTTGGACTTATCATGTATTGGAGCCATTCTTCCGTTCTGGGGACGAAATCCGTCTGTTGAAAAAAAACAACTACTGTTTGTGTTTTACTTTACCCATACACACGCACACGTTTTTGTTCCTCTTTTTTTCTCTTCATCCTCTTTTTGTTCTGTTTTCTTCTCCTGTCCACGACATTACTGCTTCCCCTCAAACCTATGATGTATTTTTTCCGTGCATGGTTTATCCCTGTCTCTTCCCAGAGACCAGGCAGTCCGGTTACAGTAGCTCGGGTACTTTGTATCTCCCCCAAACTCATCAACTTAAGTTCATTACAGACAGAATAATTAGCATAGCCGCTAATTCAACAGTGTATAGCCTATAGGCTCTCTTTTTCTTTTCTCTCCTCGACATTCAACCCATGGTCCCCCTCGACCACTACCATCTTTGACGCAATGTCACTGTCAGAAAACTCACTGCCTTCTTCGGCATCATACAATTCATCATCTGACAGAGACTCGTCAGTGGTAAGACATAATGCATTCTCATCATACTCCAACTCCTTTGGATCAGACACACCTGAATGACAATGCTTCTCAATTAAAAATGTACACATGCTTTTATGTGAGTTAGGGAAGTATAAATAGAGAATACTATATATGGCTTGCTGTGTCGTACCAGATTTTCATGAGTTGTTTTTTTAAATATTGAACTGCGAGCGAAAGCGAGCTATTCACTATTTTAAAAAGCAACGAGTGTAAATCTGGTACAAAACAGCAAGCCATGTAGTATTCTGTTTATCCTACATACTGTACTTACGTGTATTTTACTGAAAATGTCCTGCAGTCGAGGCAGCTAAATTGAAGACGCTTGTTTTGGAACCTCGATCTCTTCTAAAGCCTTGTGCAATCTATTACGTCAAAGCAAAGAAACGTCACTCTGAAAGTGTGGCTTGACGTGTTAGTTCTAAAAATTCATCGAAGGTAATTAGCGAGCGCAATCTTTTTTCTTCTATAATGACGTTTGTCTCGGTGACTTTGGCATCATAAGCAGTGGAAAAACAGGTCCCTGCCAGACTTGCTTGACATGACCTCATTTACATGATATACACACGTGTGATTTGAACGATTATTATCTCACGAGTGTCTCTCTCACGCATGTAGGATGATATTATTAATCAAATGAAAATTTACTAATAAAATGTTCTATTATGTCACTAGTGGAACCAGGAGGCCGAGGCCAGAGATTTAAAACAAGGGAGTACTTCCCACATTTCTCATACGGCCAAAGAATGGTGCAGGCTGCACTGGCTAAGAGTCTACCTGCCATACCATTGCCAGATGACACCAGCAATCATCCAGGTACAATGTAATCCCATTTTTATTTTGTTGAAAGGCAAGATTTAACCAGAAAGTAAGGAACTAACTCAGGGGTTCCACTTATTGCACACACAAAAGTATATATACGCAGTTTTCAGCCTCCGTACACATTTTCACCGACATGTTGCATTTTGTCACGCAAAATTACAATTGCACTCAAAAAACTAAATAGCCACGAAGAGAGCACCTGAACTCCCACCTCTGATTCTCCCCACCCGCCTTGTTCATCACTGTTAACACTTGTGTACTTATCGCCAGAGGCCATAGTACCAGTGCTCTACCGAATTGAATCTTTATTCCTTAGGTCACTGCCACCGGCGATAGCCATATATATGAATGACCAGCTCTACCGAAGAGGAAGATTGCATTACATTTCTTTGGGGAGGGGGAGGGGTCATGAGTCACAGAATAAATAATTGATCCTGCTGTGTTCAGCAAAACAATGGTCTGCCTTATCACACATGCCATCAGTTTGGTGCACTGCCGATTCAGTTTACAGGCCAGGGGTGTCCGGGTCTACTCTGATTACATCGGACTGACCCACAGTGATTGTTTTTCAGGCCGAAATATCTTCCATTTAGCGCCATGCAAATAGTTCAGTTCCTCGCTTAGAGGCCTATTACCTGTACAGAGCCACTGCAAAACGCAAACAGACCGATCTGTCGTCGGAAAGTGAAAGAACAGAATCTGATGAAGGGACTTCTTTTAGTAACTTATCATCATCCAGGGATGCAAAATAGCCGCCAAACGGCGGAAAAATCGCCGTTTTTACTTTTTGAAATCGCCGGTTTTCATGCACAATCGCCGAAAAAAAAGAAGAGGAAAAATGTAAACCGAGCATGCCTCTCGGTGTTTATTCTCAAGCGGGCGAATCTGAAAGCCGTATTCTTAAACGGGCGAAGCTGTAAACCGTTTGTCATTTCCAAACACGTGAGCGCGGGCGCGTTAACTTATGCCTTCCCGAAAAATGGCTTCGTGCATGAAGTTCGTTGAACGCGGGTTTGAAAAGAAAATCAAGGAAAACGCAAAGAACGAGTGGAAATGGGAGTGGTTGGACAGAAACGTCAACGAGCAAAGAGTAGGCGATGTCATCCGCAAAATTGAAAAAGCCGGAAACGCATTTTGTGTAACAGCTTGCAGAAAGAGTGAGTCAACATATCTCTGTCTCCCTGTCCCACTCTCTCCAAGTAATGTCATGTGGCTGCTTTGTACAAGTATATGATTGTCCATATTTTCAATGATCAGAAGACAGAACACTCTAGTCTAATGACTGTTCATTTGGTAAAAATATTAGTGGTACTAAACTCTATAGTCTATAAGCAGTAATTTTTCTAAAGTAAATTTAGTAAAACAGTAAGTATTGTACATTATTTTAGACACTGTGAATATAAGTTTTTTTTTAGGGTAATATTGCCGTTTATGCATGTTTTTGGTCATTAATTTGTTCATAATGCTTCAGCTTCAGGGGGCGTTGCCCCCTGAACCCCCGCCAGGGCGTTGCCCATGGACCCCACTGGGGGCCACTGAAGGCCCCCGGACCCCCGCCACTTTTCCTCTTTTTTTTGTTTTTTTGTTTGCATCCCTGATCATCATGTCCAGTGATGGCGCTAGTACTTTTTTCAAACCGGTACGCAAACTTTTATGAAGCAAACAGTCCAGAAAAAAACGGTAGGCTGGTCATTGGAACCAGTTAGAATCCAGCTCAGAGTACTGGTTTTATAGTTTTGCCAGCGAAAAAAGACGCGGTAGTTCTAAAAATCAACGGCAGCCAATTTTGTTCGGGGATTTTTTCGTTTCAACCGGTAAAATACCGGTAATTACCGGTTAAAGCCAACACTGCATGTCTTCTCAATCGTAGTGAGAAAAACACACTTCTCCTGCGCGTTTTTTCCCCCAATTAAGTTTGTAATGGTACGCGTTTTCCCCGGCTCATACGCATTTTTTCAGTCATGTTGTGTATGCAAACGCAAAAAGCAAAAACCCAGTGGAACCCCTGACTAACTAACTGTTATGCAATACTTCTGGAGGGGTGATCACACTACAGTGAACACAGTTTAGTTATGACTAAGATATGTAGTTAAATTGCTATTCTGATACACATGGAAGAATTCAGGGTTATGATTTGATAGTCTCACATGGACCTATTTCGGTCATAAGGCCATATATGTCAACGGAAGCTGCTCAATATCCTATATATTTACAACAATAAAGCATGCTTCCTGTTTCATCACCGTGGATGAATTAAGTGCTTGCATGCACATACCTGGTCAGGTTTGCTTCTGTTACTGGTCGACAGACGATATAGTTTGTACAAAAACTAAATTCTTGCCGTCCATGAAATACATCCCTGGTAAAAATTCAATTCCTGCAACACACCTTGCAAAACTAGTAGCTGCAGTCTAGCAGACGGTCTTTCCAGTGCTTTGTAATGAATCGGCAATATTGCCTTTGCCTATGCAACGCTCATATATATGCAGATCCCAATCTGATGAATGGACTGACCCACAGTTAACAGAGAAAATAAAGGACCCACTAGAGAAAGTGCTGAATTCTTGGGATGTAGTCTGATGATAGACGGAAGACAGACAATAGACGGAAGACAGACAATAGACAGAAGATAGACGGAAGACAGACAATAGACGGAAGATAGACGGAAGACAGACAATAGACGGAAGACAGATGGTAGATCGAAGACAGACAATAGACGGAAGACAGACAATAGACGGAAGACAGACGATAGACGGAAGACAGACGATAGATGGAAGATAGACGGAAGACAGACAATAGACGGAAGACAGACGATAGATGGAAGACAGACGATAGATAGAAGACAGACGATAGACGGAAGACAGACGATAGATAGAAGACAGACGATAGACGGAAGACAGACGATAGAAGACAGACAATAGATGGAAGACAGACAATACACGGAAGACAGACAATAGATGGAAGACAGACGGAAGACATACAATAGACAGAAGACAGACGGTAGATGGAAGACAGACGATAGACGGAAGACAGACGATGTAGTCTGACGATAGACGATATATATACGGACGTTCAACCAGTATTTGGCTTCAGCTTGATTCAGGAACAAGAGGGCGACCGCAACTGAGTCGCATGTGTAGACAAACCATAATGCCTTTCTCCAGTCCAGTCTATGAAATAGGACTTACAGCTGATCTAGCTGGACTCTACGCAAGCTTCAGTACGAATGAAGTAAAATCTCCCATATCAAATTTATTATACACAAATATGAAAACAGTTAACTAGACTGTTCTAACTGTAAACCAACGTAAAGGGGAAATATGAAGCTCAAAAACAGGTTAAGTCCCAAGCATCATGCAACCACAGGCGCTTTCTGTCTGTCTTTCCTACAGTTGACTGCAGCTTCGAACCACAGGCGCTTGTGACAGAGGACTCTACAAGCAGCCATCACTCAGTTGACTCCCAAATGGTGAGTTTTTATAGAGTAGATTATTTGTTGCCCTGTCTGAAGATATTTTGTTTTTGCGATTTGATTTGTTAAATGTTTGATCTGCATTACTTGTGAGTTTCCTGTGATGACCAAGGCAATGAAATATGTTTGCTATCTGCAGTCTATGTTCTTTTGCCTCTGAAAAACATGCATCAGAGTTGTGCATTCTATTTTTCCTCACTATTGATTGGATTAACGTTTTTAATTTGTGACTGTTTACTGTTAATGTGTTTTTTTGTGCCTATGATTCCATTTTCTGAGGCTGTGCTTATATTTCTTTATTTATCGTCACAGTTCAGTACAGACTTTTAACTAGTGAGAAGAGCATCCTTCCAAATGGACATGTAACAACAAATTTTAGTAGACCTGCTTCGCTTTATTAGCAAATCTAATGGCAACATTATTTCTCGAAAAACCTATAGTTCACTATTGACCAGCAGGGATAGACAAATAGTCTACCCGATTGCCAGGAGTGAGTAAAAAAAATCTGCCGGGCTAAGAGAAACCACCTGGCAACTTGTCGGCTGGCTATAAACATTCTGTACCAATGCAACAGTTTTGGTTGTAATTTCAAGTTTCAAAGCGATGCAACAATTGGGGCATGTGCTGGGCCAGCAACATTTCTGGCGGGCTAGTGAGTACTAGTGTAGTAACTTTCTTGAAGTTACTAGTCCTGTTGGCGAGTTAAGATTTGAAGATTTGGCCATCCTTGACAAGAATGATTGAGATTAAAAAAATCTTGATCAGCACAGAAAATAGCTAGGCTTTACTTTTTTGGTATTTGTTCAAGTCAATGGATATTCTTTTTGCATCATGACTTGTAAAACCCTTGGCAGATCTATGAGGTTGCACATGTGACCAATTGTATGAGCAGCAGTGATGGCCAAATCTCAAAATTTTAATTTGCCAGCCGAACGAGTAACTTCAAGAAAGTGACTAGCCAGACAGAAATGTTGCTGGTCCAGTACATACCACACAACAGATTATGAGTATCAGATTTCTTTGTACAATCAAAATAGAGGTGTTTTTGCAGATGCCAGAGGTTCCTGCATCTGCAGTGTTAATGTGGCTTTAAAACACCATAGTAGTACAACCAACACTTTTGCATTTGACCAGAATTTTCACTGGCCAGATGGGCGAGCTGCCAGACGGTTTCTTCTAGCGGAGACGGATATTTTAATCGCCTCTGGCAATCGGGCGGACAATTTAACCGTCCCTGAGCAGGAATGTGCTTATTGAGCTATATTTTCATATCGTGACGCGGGCCGGTTGGGAATTGTTTGGGCCGGTTCAAATTGCTGACCTAAAAAAAATAAGTTAAGGTAAACCCCTGGACACTAGTTTTTAGGACCTGGAGAGGACCCCAGACAATGGGGCCTCAAGGTTTGTCATACCCAGAACATCCGTTTTAAAGTTTTGTTCCAGCTGGGACTCATTGAGCCCGGTATCGCTGCGTGAATGACACATTTTCCACAAAACCACCCGCCCCATGTTCTATGAAAGATTTCTCTTCAAGGTCACATATCTTCTGCCGGAGGGAGGCTCAGTGCAAACTGACAGCAATTTTTGACGATAGTTATTGTGTTTTGCAGGATTTTTCAGACAAAGACATGACATATGTCCCAGACTCTGCCAGCAGCATTGACGGATCGCATTTGTACCCACCATTGTTTTTTGGGTCACAACTCATCACAAAAATGGCTACGGGAACTGAAAGTACTTGCCCTGCCCCTGCTGAACCTGCTTGTCCTGAGTCCACATCATGCCCCAAAGAAGATCCATGCAGAATCAAAGGATTGTCCTTCGCTGAAACAAAGACTGTTGGTGACAAAACTGTACCCAAGCCTAAGCAGCACTTTTGTTTGTTTTGTCAGAAACCACAATCACGTTTGCCTCGGCATATTGAGACGCAGCACAAAGATGAAAAGTCTATGGTCCCTTACTTGAATGCTAAGAAAGGATCCGGAGAAAAGAAGGCAGAGCTGACAAAGCTTCGGAATGCTGGTGACCATCAGCACAATTTGAGTGTTCTGAGAAATGTGTCTGGGACACTGGTGGTGAAACGGAGGAAGCGAGAAAGTCCTTCGGTAAGCAACTTTGTTGCCTGCCCTTATTGCCTTGGATACTTTCAAATAAAGGATATTTACAGGCACAAGTGCGTAGAAGCAAATGATGGCTCACGGAGGGAATTTGTAAAGAAAGGGAAGCTAATGTTGCCCGATTCTGAATGCAAGGAAGATGAGTCGGAGGCATTCCAGTCTTTTCTTGACACACTGCAGTCAGACCATATCCGTCTGGTAGTCAAAACTGACCCTTTGATCAAAGAGCTTGCGAGAAGCCAAGTAAAACGGCACGGATTTAACCCGAGTCGTTTCGCCCAAATACGAAACAAAGTGAGGGAGGTTTCACGTCTGTTATTGAAACTGCGAAAAGTGTCAGGACTTGAAAACGCTTCTCTCAAGGAATTTCTCACGCCTGAAATGTTCAAAACGGTAATAGAAGCAACCAAACAAGTCGCTGGTTACGAAGCAGAGGAATACAAATTCCGAATTCCATCCTTAGCCAACAAACTTGGCTACACAATCAAGCTGTGTGCTGACATACTGGAGGTCCAGGCCGTGGAAAAAAGGAATGACAGTCTGAAGTGTGATGTTCAGGGATACCTGAAACTCCATCAGATGAGATGGAATGAAGAAATTTCTGCCCACGCAAGTCGCAATCTGTATGAACAGAAAAAGGGACATGCAAAACGTCTTCCTCTGTCGAGAGACGTCGCTAAGCTCTCCTCTCACCTCAGCAATGTTTCAGCCGCGGCCACCCAAACCCTCACTACAGCACACGAAGAAAAGGAGATCAAGGCAGCATGGAAAAGCCTTGCGGAAGTCACTCTGACCCAGATAATCCTTTTCAACAGGAGAAGGTCAGGCGAGGCCTCAAGAATGAAACTAGTAGATCTAAATCAACACGAAACTCACGATGTGGATGTCTTCAAATCACTTAGCACATTTGAAAAAATCCTATGTAACAAGCTGACCAGGATTGAGATAATCGGAAAACGTGGCCGAATTGTCCCAATTCTCATGACTGCACAGGTGAAAGCAGCTGTGGAACTGCTTGTGCAAAAAAGAGATGATGCTGGTGTCAGCGGTTCCAACAAATTTGTGTTTTCTTGCACATTCTTTCAGTCGGAGGGGCACATTCGGGGATCTGACACGCTTCGAAAGTTTGTGACATCAGCGCAGTTGGCAGAGCCACAGTTCATCACATCTACTTCACTTCGAAAGCAGGTTGCTACTCTGTCCCAGATAGTCAGTTTGAAGGACAACGAGCTGGATGCCCTTGCTCAGTTTATGGGACATGATGTTCGCACTCACCGCGAGTACTACCGCCTCCCATCAGACATGATGCAGTTGGCCAAAGTCAGCAAATTACTCCTTGCCCTTGAAAAGGGGAAGCTGCAAGACCACCAGCGCTGCACCCTGGATGAGATGGAAGTGGCTGAAGATGAAGCCATCACCTCGGATGAGGAGGCAGGTATGTGTGACATTTTGAAGATGAATTCCTTTGCTCTTTTTGCACAAAATGAACACAGCTAGACTATCTCTAAATCTAGTATTGTAATAACCTTTTTTTTGTATTCTTAAATTCATCTTCTTCTCCTTCTGCTTCTTCTGCCTCTTCTTCTTCTTCTAAATTGGGGGGCTGAGATGGCTCATTCGGTACACAGCGTGGACTACATATAGTTCCTCTGACTCTCATAGTCACAGGTTTGAATCCCGGTCTCCCTCTCTCTGGTATCGCCTTTGTTGTGGCTAGTGACATTGAACCACCAATACAATTTTATTTGTTTTAAATCTAAATTGAGAACGTTCATACTTCAATGCACACTACAATGTGATATATTGTGCTAACATTAATTTGCATTACACAATAAAGCAAACATTAATACTACGGTACTTACTACATAAACTTTTGTACTTGCGATCTGGGATTTTATCTATTCTATCATATTGTAACTATTATTTACAGAATTTGTTGAAAAGGGTCACAGCCCTATTCCAGAACGATCTGCATCAGGAAGGTTCGCAACAAAAGACTCTTTGGCACCGCCACATAACCAGCCCTCTCCGCCTATGCATCAACCTTGTCCTGCTACAGCTGCACCTGACAGTAAGTCTTCTTCTTCTGTGTACGCATGCTATCAACTACAGTACTGCAAGCACTCCCAGTTTCGGATAAAAACAAATGCGATTGGTCACTTTGGCAGAAATAACAACTGTGAACAGAATGTTGATAGTAAAAGAAAGTAAGGAAGCAGGAAAGATGAGCCGGTGCCTACCTAACAGCAAACTAGATAGCTCCTGGTGTTCAAAAACAGGAGGGGCCCTTAATTTAAGTCCGCAGCGCTCCACTGCAGTAGGTGACAGTAAGTGACAATATGGGCTGAATCCATCCCATCTACATGGTGTTGGAGTGGGGACAGGACATATTTGAATGGTGATGTCGCTGTTCAGTGTCTGAAAGTCTCTTAAGTTTGTAGTTGCAAACATGACTTTTCTTTCTCTTTACCCCCCCCCCCCCCCCTCCTCACTCCCACAAAGTAACATAGTAGATTTAATTTCTTATTTGTAGCTGCCATTCCATGTAAAAGTGAATACATTTACTTATTTAGTATAAACTTGTCACCCTGGCATGAGGTAATATGACCGGCACGGTTGGCCTAGTGGTAAGGCGTCCGCCCCGTTGTGGGTTCGAACCCCGGCCGGGTCATACCTAAGACTTTAAAATTGGCAATCTAGTGGCTGCTCCGCCTGGCGTCTAGCATTATGGGGTTAGTGCTAGGACTGGTTGGTCCGGTGTCAGAATAATGTGACTGGGTGAGACATGAAGCCTGTGCTGCGACTTCTGTCTTGTGTGTGGCGCACGTTATATGTCAAAGCAGCACCGCCCTGATATGGCCCTTCGTGGTCGGCTGGGCGTTAAGCAAACAAACAAACAAAAAATGAGGTAATATCACAAGGGTTATTCATGTTTTTGTATTTGTCAGATTCTGCTGATGATGAGGAAGCACCAGAAATCCAAAGGAAGTTTCAACGGTGTGCTGCTGACAGCAGTGCATGCTCAAACAGTTCAGTATATATCTTTCTCCTTAGTCAACCAATTTTCCATGGGGGCGCGACTGGAGATGGATGAAGGTCAGGGGGTTCCTGTGTTCGAGTGGGAACAGCTTGAATTTAACTCACAGAGTTGTTTGTGTCCAACACGCTTGTCGGAGGTGTTTTTTTACGGCGTCAATGTTGGGGGGTGGGTGGGGGTTAAGGATGAGGGGTAGAACTGCATTCGTTGATGCATTTTGATTGTCTTACATCTGAAATGTATTTGTACCTTTGAAGAATAGTTCATTCCTGTGCACTCATAACACGGAACACACGTTTATTTATTTTGAACATAACATAATTAATACAATAAATAATTAATTATAATTTTATTATGTCCCCAGGCGAGCCCCCTTCCTCCTGGACATTCTCTCCTGTTGGTGTGGCAATGATGAACAAAAGATGCAGTGTATTCACACAGATCACTTCTCCTTCAGCGTCATCTAACGAAAGTAAGCTTTATTGCATATAAATTAATTTAGAAACATGCTGGCGTCACCCCCCGCGGGTTAGGGGGAGTCCCATATTGGTTGGGACTAGAAAGAATTTACCCGCTGCTACCCAGCATGTCGTAAGAGGCGACTAACGGTTCTGTTTCTTCTCTTCTTTTGTCTTATTTCTGCCTTACCAGTCCTTTCACCTATATTTCCTTCCAAGAAAACTCTCCCTACTATTCCCTGCAGTTTTCCAATTCTTTTCTTGTCTTATTTCTGCTTGACTGGATCCATCACCTTTATTTCACTTACCAAAAGTCTTCTTTTCCACATCCTTATTTCTCTGCACCCCGCATGTCGTATGAGGCGACTAACGGATTCTGTTTCTCCTTTAACCCTTGTTAAGTGGTTCTTGTATAGAATATAGTCAATGTTTGTAAAGATTTTAGTCAAGCAGTATGTAAGAAATGTTTAGTCCTTTGTACTGGAAACTTGCATTCTCCCAGTAAGGTCATATATTGTACTACGTTGCAAGCCCCTGGAGCAATTTTTTGATTAGTGCTTTTGTGAACAAGAAACACTTAACAAGTGGCTCCCTCCCATCTCCACCCTTTCCCCTATCCCATCTCCCCCTTTCCCTCGTCGCGATATAACCTTCGTGGTTGAAAACGACGTTAAACACCAAATAAAGAAAGAAAGAAATGCTGGCGTCATGTACGGACGATTAACTAAGCGCCCATTACCTAGTTGTTGAATGACCGCATTCCATAGTGGAAACTCTTGTGTTTAGTTATTTGACAACGAAATTGATATTTTAAAAGCATATGTCTTTTAGCTGTTGTCCTTTTTTTGCTATTTTGCATAATCTATCAAATGATTTGAAATAAAGATAAGGCAGCTGAGAAAATCTATCGTCTTTTTTTTCCCCAAGGTTCAACTGACAATGAGTACCTACCTGAACAGTGGAGCCATTCCAAACCAAAGAAGCTCAAATCAAAGGCAACGCGCAACAGTGAGTGGAAACATAATCATTGTCTTTATACCTCTTCTTTCTCTTTGTGAACTGAGCTTTAAGGAGCTGACTCAATCCACACAAAAGTTATTCTTTTAAAGTAGAACAAAACCAGTAAACTAGATAGTTATTGTGTTTTTGAGTAAGGTAATATCCTTCTCTGAAGCCCTTGAAAGGAAAAATAGAGCCTGTTCATAACGTGTTAACTGTTAATCTAACTAGGAGCGTATAGTTATTGTGTTTTTGAGTACGGTAATACCCTTCTCTAAAGCACTTGGAAGGAAACATAGAGTATGTTCACAGACCTGTTTACCCTCCCGGAATTATTACGGATTTAGGGTCTAAATTCCGGTATTACGGAAATCTACCGGAAATTCCGGTCACGAGAACCATTTCCGTGTGTGAAAATTTAAAGTCGAAATTGTAGTACTAGTAGTCACCGGGATTTTGATTTCCCGAAAACCCTTTTAGCTCAAGGCCGACCGGAACAGCCTTGTCTGCGCATGTGCAAAAACAAGGTATTTGTCGGTCAACGCGTGGTTTTTGTGCATTCGGTCCGATCGACATGGGTCGTAAGCGTAAGGCCGATCTCTCTGGGGACAAAATGCCAACCAAAAAAGCTCAAGTTGTACAGGAATATCGGCAAAACTATCAAGTCAAGTGGCAGTGTCTGGCGAAGTCTAAGAAGAGCGAATCACTTGCATTTTGGTGATCGAATTGAGATCAGTGCAACAACAAAGCTAGTCAGTCATGAGTCACTGCAGTCGTTCGTCCGCGAACCAAGCGAACGTGTCCCGAGGTTAGACGCAGCATTAGTTTATTTACAAAATGCAGTACACAAATGAACATGGAAACAAACAAATTGTGTTTGGCAAAACATGAGCCTGCTTCGCATCGAGTTTATTTGACCAGTATGTCTGTGCTTCGACATTATCTCTTGCTACGGTCAGTGACTTGTGCTGTTGCCGGAATTTGAAAGTCTTTTTGAGTCTAAAAGTGATCTCCATTAATCTTTCTCCAATATAGCAAAGATCACAGTTCTTTGAATTGAAAAACTTTAAAGAAAATCTTTAAATAAAATGAACGAGCCGGTCCACAAAAAATAAAGGTAGCTTCTGGAGAGTGTTTTTCTGACTGGTTTTAATGCAGGATGTAAACAGGTCTGTGTTCATGACGAGTTAACTGTTAATCTAACTAGGAGCGGCATTTTGTCAAAGAGCAGTTCAAATCCGTACGTTCTTTAACATATCAAAATGGCCTTCTGCTGTCGCTCAGTTTTCTTGATTCAAAACTAAGCAGTAAATTGTATAATTATTTAAAAATGAATAAATAAGTGGATCAGTTAACAAGTGCAATGGCTAACTGACCTGCCACTTCTCATGCCCATTCGTGGCTTCTGTCCCATGCTTTGAAAAATGAATGTGTACAGGGTCTGTAATTCCGGTTTTAATTTAGATTTGAAATCTTTTGTAATTAATGGATTACGCCCACATACACTTCCGTGTATTAGAGGCGGGGACGGGAGTCCCAGGAATTGGAAAAAAGAGGAGGTACTATATCTAACTTACATTGAACAACCAAAATGTAAGCAGCACTAAGATTGACAGTGAAAATGTGACAGTTTTAGTGTACTAGCTTTAGTGCCACGAAGAAGAATCAGAACAAATGTTGACTCGGGAAAATAAATGTCCATGCCCAATCAAGATTCGAAATAGAGACACTGAGATCACGAGTTGTCGGCCTAGACCACCAGACTACCCGGCGCTCATATTGAGTTGGCATGATTGTTCCTTATAAAGTTTTAATCCGATAACATATTTAACCTTTGTATCTCCGGTAATAGGTCTTGTGATATCTGTGTCCACAAAGGTTCAAACCAGCCACGTCGACTGTGGTTGGAGGAGGAGGTGAAGGCAGTGGAGGCTCATTTGTTAAAATATATCGCCACGCAAGTGCTGCCAAGAAAAGAGGATATCCAGAAGTGCCTTCAGGCTGAAGAGGCTCTGAAAAATCGTACCTGGCTACACGTCAAGAACTATGTACGAAACCGGATTACTGCTTTGCAAAGAAATCAGCGAAACTAAATAATGTTCAGCTTTTCAGCTACTGATCATCTTTCCAATGTTGTTGCTGATCACTACCACTAAGTGGATATATATCTAGTGCAGGTTTGTGTCTTGAGCTGTACTGGACAATGATTTACACATTTATCTTTATTTGTTTTTATTAATTTTGACTATGAGCACACTGGTGGTTGTGTTTCATGTTAAATGATTTATTTAGTATGTGTTTATGCAAATCATTTTTGGCATTTTGAATAAGCTAGATGTGACCTTTCTTAGCACTGATCCAAAGGTCAGTTTAATATGCGGTCAAAACAATGATGGTGGAGGCAGTTGGCTATTTTTAATTCATTTGCATAGCAAAAACGAGGCTATATATCTATTGACAACTGACCACCTATTGAACACTCAAAACTTTTCAAATAATGGAAGCTTTCATTATAAAAACTTGTCTTGGTTATGAAACCTATGAACACTTATAAAATGCATGTGATTACATCAGCAAAACAAAACAAAATATAAGCAAGTGAGTCATATTCTTTGTGGCTTTGCCCTTGTTTAACTGTATTATCATTATTTATTATCATGAACACAGACTACCATAAGGTCCGCTCCCCCCCCCCCCCCCCCCCCCCCACCCCCGCGGGTTAGGGGGAAGAATTTACCCGATGCTCCCCAGCATGTCGTAAGAGGCAACTAACGGATTCTGTTTCTCCTTTTACCCTTGTTAAGTGTTTCTTGTATAGAATATAGTCAATGTTTGTAAAGATTTTAGTCGAGCAGTATGTAAGAAATGTTAAGTCCTTTGTACTAGAAACTTGCATTCTCCCAGTAAGGTCATATATTGTACTACGTTGCTAGCCCCTGGAGCAATTTTTTGATTAGTGCTTTTGTGAACAAGAAACAATTAACAAGTGGCTCTATCCCATCTCCCCCCTTTCCCCGTCGCGATATAACCTTGAACGGTTGAAAACGACGTTAAAACACCAAATAAAGTAAAGATAAGGTCCGCTATTAGGAAAGTCAAAACAATCAAAGTGTCATATGCACTTTGTCATCGTGTGTGACATTTTATTGTCAACACAACGATGGTGGTGTTTCACATGTTATGATTAATTCAGATCTTAAGTGTATATAAAGTGTATTTATGTACATGTACTTTTGACCATTTTAGATAAGCTTAATTTGATATTTCAGGGGCCTCTGTCAAAAGGTCACTACAGCATGTGGTGTCAAAGCAACCATTGTGGAGGCAAATGGCCTATTTTTAACAGGATGTTTGAAGATGTGTTTCTTTTATTATTTGTTTGAGAGACAAGAAGTTGGAAAAAAGTGTTATTTCATGTTCTTTTGTCACCGCGGGCAAAGTTAGTCAATCATTGATATAGTAAAAAAAATCTGTTTTGTTTGTTGCCATTGAAATAACACTTACAACAGCACTAAACATGATGTTGCTAATTATCTTTTTGTGGACTATTCAATGGAGTGTTTTGAATTGTGCCATTTATCATGCAACAACTGGTTTATTTTTACGGTGGTTGATTTTCCATTATGCAAAAATATAATTCTATGACTGAAGACTACCTTCTTCTTCTTCTTCTGCGTTCGACGTGAAGACTACCTCATTTCATTCTATTTCATGATTATACGGAACACACTCTAGCAGTAGCCCTGCTAGTCCGTTTAAGGAAAGTCGACACATTGTATGTTCCCGTCAGAACAATGTATATACACTGGGTGCGTATGATGTTTTTTCGTTTTTTTTATTATGAGCACACACACTGGTGGTTGTGTTTTTTTAATTTGATATTTAATGATTTATTCAGAATGTGTTCTTGCAAATCATTGTTGGACATTTTAAAGGTGCTCGTCTGCATTTTTTCTCCTTTTTTTTTATATTACTACATTTTAATTTAACTAAAAAGTTGTGACAGATGACATCTTCTTAATTTATTCCCCTTGTTTTTAACATGACTATTATAAGGAGAGTTTGCTGAGAAAAAAACCCATTGTTTTACCTATAACTTTTTTAAAATAACTTTTTGCACAGTGGTTCTTCTCATCATGTGACTTAACTTTTTAGCGAAATTTAATGGTAGGATTATGAATAAATAAGCAAAACACAGACGAGCACCTTTAAATAAGCTAGATGGGACATATCTTAGGATTGGTCAAAAGGTCAGTTTATTATGTGCTGTCAAAACAACGATGGTGGAGACAATTGGCTATTTTTAATTCATTTGTGCAGCAAAAATGAGGCTATGTTCTGACAACTGACCACGTATTGAACAGTCACAACTTTTCAGACAATGGAAAAATGCATGATACAAACTTGACTTGGTTATACTTGTAGAGCCTATGAATACTCACAAAATGCATGTCAGATTCTATTAGCAAAAAACAATACGAAATCTGAGCAAGTGAGTCATGATTATCGGTGGCTTTGCCCTTGTTTAAAGCGGCTAGATCTGATTTAAAACAGCTATGCCTACGTTGCATTCAGACATTGTTTTCAGCCGATTTGAGCGGAATGGCTGTTATATATTGTTCAGCCAACCTTAATTAGAGCAACCCTTACCCTTGTTATCCCAAAGAAGTACTGTACGCCCCCCGCGGGTTAGGGGGAAGAATTTACCCGATGCTCCCCAGCATGTCGTAAGAGGCGACTAACGGATTCTGTTTCTCCTTTTACCCTTGTTAAGTGTTTCTTGTATAGAATATAGTCAATGTTTGTAAAGATTTTAGTCAAGCAGTATATAAGAAATGTTAAGTCCTTTGTACTGGAAACTTGCATTCTCCCAGTAAGGTAATATATTGTACTACGTTGCAAGCCCCTGGAGCAATTTTTTTATTAGTGCTTTTGTGAACAAGAAACAATTAACAAGTGGCTCTATCCCATCTCCCCCCTTTCCCCGTCGCGATATAACCTTCGTGGTTGAAAACGACGTTAAACACCAAATAAAGAAAGAAAGACTTAAGAAACGTCGTTTAAACTCGGCGTACAGCGAGCTTCCGCAGCGACCACTGCTCTTTTGTTGTGGAGGCTGTGTGAATTACTTCCCGTTTAGTCATGCATATAGTCTCAATGCCACACTGAATTGGCCACTAGAACCCGAGTTTTGAGATATGAAACTATTCCGGTCGTGAAGCATTGTTATGGTTTATAGTAGCATAACACTAGTCTGGTGGCGATAGGAGAGAGTAAATCAGACCTAGCCGCTTTAAACTCTCCCTCTTGTACAAAAGAGTAGTGGTCGCTTCTAAAGCTTGCTGTACGCCGAGTTTGAACGACGTTTCTTAAGTGTACAGTACTTCTTTGGGATAACAAGGGTAAGGATTGCTCTAATTAAGGTTGGCTGGGCAATATATAACAGCAATTCCGCTCAAATCGGCCAAAAACAAGGCCCGAAGGCATCGTAGGCATAGCCGTTTTAACTTTATTATCATTATTATTTATTATCGTGACCACAAACTACCATAAGGTCCGCTAGTAGGAAAGTCAAAACAATCATAACGTATCATAAACACTGGGTCATCGTGTGATCATTATTATTTATTATCGTGACCACAAACTACCATAAGGTCCGCTTGTAGGAAAGTCAAAACAATCATAACGTATCATAAACACTGGGTCATAGTGGTGTTTCACATGTAATGATTGATTTCGATTTTGAGTGCTCTATCCCATCTCCCCCCCCCCTTTCCCCGTCGCGATATAACCTGCGTGGTTGAAAACGACGTTAAACACCAAATAAAGAAATAAAGAATAAAGAAAGATTTTGAGTGTATATAAAGTGTATTTATGGTACATTTACTTTTGGCTCTTTAGATCAGCTTAATTTGGTATTTCATGGGCATCGGTCAAAAGGTCACTTCAGCATGTGCTGTCAAAACAACGATGGTGGAGGCAAATGGCCTATTTTAACAGGATGTTTGAAGATTTGCTTTTTCAATTTTGTTTGAGAGACAAGAAGTTGGAAAATAGTTT
>NC_090261.1:20383324-20384814 GCF_037325665.1 Littorina saxatilis
CTTTTTCTGCCTCGCGGTTGCTGTTTTTCTATTTAGTACTCAGCCACACACACACACACACACACACACACACACACACGCAGGCCGGCACAAACAAACACACACCCACGCACACACACACACACACACACACACACACACTCACACACACACACACACATTAAAACACACACACACACACATACGCACACACACTCACGCGCGCGCACGTACGCACGTACACACACACACACACACACACACACACACACACACACACACACACACACATAACATGACAACCAAAGAAATAATAAAAGCTAACAGACAGATAAACAAACAAACAAGTTTAACAAACAAACAAACACAAATATACACACAGACTAACATAAAACACAGTTTCGATTAAGCACGCACACACACTCTCTCTCTCTCTGCCACTGCAATATGATATTCACGTCTGATTTGGTACTCTCTCCAGACAACGGACAAATGGACTTTGTAGATTTCCTGACTCTGATGGCTCGTATCACTGGCAGCATCGATAGTCAGGAGGAAGCTGACGTCATGCTGGAGGCGCTGACCTTGTTTGACAAAGACAACAGCGGCGTCATCAGCACGGGCGTGTTACGTCACGTGCTGACGTCAATGGGCGAACAGCTGACGTCAGCAGAGGTGGAGGAGTTGGTAAAGGAGGCGGACAAGGAAGGGACGGGAAAGATAGACTATAAAGGTGACTTTGTGGACTTTTTATGCTCTGCGCTTCTCTGTCTGTCTATCTTCTTCTTCTGCTTCTCCTCATATAGATGGAAACTCCAGTCTTTGCGATGAAGGTGACAGCGCGACGCATGTCCCTCAGGCTGAAGTGCGCGACAAAGTTACCACCCAAACCCGCAGTGTTGGATTGGTTGAAACTGAGATGTGGTGTGATTTCAACGAATCAGAACGCCCGCGGTTTGTTCTCTCCCGTTTGGGAGAAAGTGTGTCAGTGTTTGTATGTATGTGTGTCAGTGTGTGTGTGTGTGTGTGTGCCAACCCACTTTTGGTTCGGTAGAGTTTTCGGGCCACGGGGTAGGTATAGTAGGCTAGAAGTTTGGCTATAGTTCCTCTTTCTGAGCGCCTCGTAGAGCGAGCAGGACTGTAGTAGATGTGCTGTTGTCTGGCTGCCAGTCTCGCAGGGGCTCTGCTCGGTGTGGCCGATGCGGAGTTTAGTGTACAGCTGATATTTCAGGCGGTTGTGTCCTGTCCTGAGCCTGAATATCGAGATCTGTTCGTCTGTCTGTCTGGCTACTTGTCCGTTCGTCCGTCTGTCGGCCTTTTTCTGTCTATCTTTTTGTGTTCAGGTTATCGTTCTTGATAGTTTTTCCCCCATTTCATTTCTATAATTGGTGTGGTTTGTTAAGCCCGATATTATAGGTACAACATATAAGTAAACTTTCTGTCAAATTTTACTTCGCATTATGATATTTATGACATTTGTCTAATTGTTTCTCGACGAGGTGACAAGTGTA
>NC_090261.1:20385014-20397514 GCF_037325665.1 Littorina saxatilis
AAGTGTAAATGTAAAATTTGTTAGATAAGTCAAAAGCCTTCAGTCTATAGCTAGTTACCTCAGCAGGATCTGATTCTCCCTAGCATTATAGCTAACATAGACCTTGAATAACATGTCTGCAGTTGGCATACATATAGGTGACTTTGTTGTTTCTGCTACAACTTGTGTCCTAGAGTCTCTTCTGTCACTTGGTTAAAAAAGTTACTTTACTTTCACATGTCTGCAAAATGAATTTTTGTTTTACCATTTCTATTGCAATTTTGTGGTGTTCTCTTTCCAGAATTTGTTAAAATGATGACGTCATGATCAGCCGTTATTACCAGTGATAGCGCTATAATCGTGGACAGAAAGTGGTGGTGCAATCCGGCCAAATAATCCAGTTGTCCAGGAAGGGTTTACTTTATTACTACCTGAGGACCAGCAGGCATGTGTTTGTGTGTGTGTGTGTGTGTGTGTGTGTGTGCGTGTGTGTGTGTGTGTGTGTGTGTGTTTGTTTGTGTGTGTGTCAGTGTGTGTGTATGTGTGTGTGTGTCTGTGTGTGTTTGTGTATGTGTGTGTGTGTGTGTGTGTGTGTGTGTGTGTGTGTGGACTGGGTGGCCGAGTGGTAACGCACTTGCGCTCGGAAGCGAGAGGTTGCGAGTTCGACCCTGGGTCAGGGCGTTAGCAATTTTCTCCCCGGCCCCCCTTTCCTAACCTGGGTGGTGGGTTCAAGTGCTAGTCTTTCGGATGAGACGAAAAACCGAGGTCCCTTCGTGTACACTACATTGGGGTGTGCACGTTAAAGATCCCACGATTGACAAAAGGGTCTTTCCTGGCAAAATTGTATAGGCATAGATAAAAAATGTCCACCAAAATACCCGTGTGACTTGGAATAATAGGCCGTGTAAAGTAGGATATGCGCCGAAATGGCTGCGATCTGCTGGTCGATGTGAATGCGTGATGTATTGTGTACAAAATTCCATCTCACACGGCATAAATAGATCCCTGCGCCTTGAGTCCGAGTCTGGAGATACGCGCGCGATATAAGACTTCATATAATAATAATGTGTGTGTGCGTGTGTGTCTGTGTGTGTGTGTTTGTCTGTCTGTCTGTCTGTCTGTCTCGGCGCGCGAGTGTGTGCGGTCGGATCTTCTTCTTCTTCTTCTGCGTTCGTGGGCTGAAACTCCCACGTACACACGTGTTTGTTTTTTTCACGAGTGGAATTTTACGTGTATGACCGTTTTTTACTCCGCCATTTAGGCAGCCATACGCCGTTTTCGGAGGAAGCATGCTGGGTATTTTTCGTGTTTCTATAACCAACCGAACTCTGACATGGATTACATTATCCTTTTCGTGCTCACTTGGTCTTGTGCTTGCGTGTACACACGGGGGTGTTCGGACACCGAGGAGAGTCTGCACACAAAGTTGACTCTGAGAAATAAATCTCTTGTCGAACGTGGGGACGAACTCACGCTGACAGCGGCCAACTGGATACAAATCCAGCGCGCTACCGACTGAGCTACATCCCCGCCCTCGGATCAATAGCATACACAACACTGAAAACAGTTCTGCACGGGTTTTTCTTTACCTTCTTCGCTTTTGCACTTATTAAGCAGTAGAACAGGATTAAAAACAACCCACATAAAAAAAAACATCCAATTACTTGAACATGCAATAAAAAGCAATGGGCAATGCACATATTTCTTTCGTTTATAAGTTGCTGTGTTTTCGTCTCTGAGCTCCCGTCTATAAACTTTGTGTGTTGTGCTATGAAACTTAACAAAGAATTGTTGAAGTATTCAAGAATGCACTGAATAGATCATTATGTTCGTTGCATGTATTATACTCTTTCTATGAATAGCTTTGTACATGTACAAGTCTCAAGACACAGGTCCCTATCATGCAATATTATCAGACGGAAACTCTTTAACTATTGAACAATGCGTTGAAAAGATTATTTCAATCTACCAATCTACCAATGACTCGTCTTTATAATCTGCTCTGTTCCATGCTCTATATGTCTTGCAATATGACCAGAATGACAATAATTTAAAAATGGAATAAAAAGAATGTGTAATACATATACTCGTATTTCTTGTCTGTACAGGTTGGTTGAATATATGTCAGAATGCGCTTGTCTGTGTTGCTCTCGCTAGATCTCGCAAAGTTTGATTGTACTTTGCTTAAGGCCCAAAGGGCTTTTAAAGCTTACGTAAAGACAAATCACACACACACACACACACCACGACTCACACACACACACACACACACACACACACACATATGCATACCCGCTCGAAGGGAGATGACCCGGATCGGCGATTATGCTCAGTAACGCAACAGTCATGAAGAAACAGATTTTTTTTCAATTCAGTTTTAGAATCACCGTGCGCTAACTTTTCATTTATAACAGTCTGCATGATTCCTTTTTATATTTAGTCAAGTTTTGACTAAATATTTTAACATCGAGGGGGAATCGAAACGAGGGTCGTGGTGTATGTGCGTGTGTGTGTGTGTCTGTGTGTGTGTGTGTGTGTGTGTAGAGCGATTCAGACTAAACTACTGGACCGATCTTTATGAAATTTGACATGAGAGTTCCTGGGTATGAAATCCCCATACGTTTTTTTCATTTTTTGGATAAATGTCTTTGATGACGTCATATCCGGCTTTTCGTGAAAGTTGAGGCGGCACTGTCACGCCCTCATTTTTCAACCAAATTGGTTGAAATTTTGGTCAAGTAATCTTCGACGAAGCCCGGACTTCGGTATTGCATTTCAGCTTGGTGGCTTAAAAATTAATTAATGACTTTGGTCATTAAAAATCTGAAAATTGTTAAAAAAAAAAAAATAATTATAAAACGATCCAAATTTACGTTTATCTTATTCTCCATCATTTGCTGATTCCAAAAACATATAAATATGTTATATTCGGATTAAAAACAAGCTCTGAAAATTAAATATATAAAAACTATTATCAAAATTAAATTGTCGAAATCAATTTAAAAACACTTTCATCTTATTCCTTGTCGGTTCCTGATTCCAAAAACATATAGATATGATATGTTTGGATTAAAAACACGCTCAGAAAGTTAAAACAAAGAGAGGTACAGAAAAGCGTGCTATGAAGCACAGCGCAATCGCTACTGCGCCGGGGTGTTGCAGGTAGCTCTGTTTCCTCCTTGGGGATGAAGCTACCAGAGGAAGGGATTGTGTTGGAGGTGCGGGTAGAGGGGTAGCCCTCCCGGTGCTCCCCCTTGGACCTCCCTAGTCTAGGACCCTGGGTCTTCGCGAGGTGGCCATTGTGGCGTAATCCCTCCGGACTAGCATAACGTTTCCCTATCCCAAGACCGACCGTGCGTGGTCTATGACCACATCCTCTACGAGGTGACCCTATCAACTAGGCAGCGAAAGCCCCTAGGCGAAACACGGCGGATCTAGAGGAGAGAACCTCGATAAAAAATTTGAGCTGCCATGAAGACGGAGCATGTCGGCTGAGGACAGCGGGCAGACCTTCTGTGCCGACACCCATCTACAGGAGAAAACCAGGCAAGCACGCATCAAACCCAACATGGCCATACTACCCCGCTCTTCTCGTCAATTTCACTGCCTTTGCCATGAGCGGTGGACTGACGATGCTACGAGCATACGGTCTTGCTGAAAAATGGCATTGCGTTCAGTTTCATTCTGTGAGTTCGACAGCTACTTGACTAAATATTGTATTTTCGCCTTACGCGACTTGTTTTCTTTAACTAACCTACAAGGGGGTCATTAACGTTCTCACAGGAAATGTTCCTTTTAGGGACATGAGTTGATGATACGCTAAAACATTGAAGAAACCATCTTTTATCAGGTCATGTCATTTAAAATGGACGATTCGGGTTTTCGGTTGCTGAATTATAACAATAAAGAAAAATATGAGCTTCGGAATTCCTAGCCTCTCCTATCGTTCTATGGTGTTTCGCAGTGTACGTAAAAGCCGCCTGGGTAGATGTGTGATACTTTACTTAAAGGCACAATAAGCCTCCCGTAAACCATCACAGAGCTCCCCGAGCGTCTACATATAGTACAAGCATACTTCCATTTGAACGCTCACCGAACGGGAACATCCTGGCTGCTTTCTGTCGAGCGTGAGAAATTTTCAAAGAATTTATTTTCGTGGACTTGGTCCTCTACAACAATGGCGCCTCGTTTTGGTGCTGGACGGCTGTTATGAATATTCAATACCGGAAATCACGCCCGGACAGTAAGCCTCCCGTAAACCATCACAGATACTGTCAGGCTTTTACACACAGTACAAACACCCTTCCATTTGAACGCTCACCAAACGGGAACATCCTAGGTGCCCTACGTAAAGAGCGAGCAATTTTTAAAGAATTAATTTTGCAGATTGTCTCGAACACTTTTTGGACCCATCCTGAACTCAGGTCAAACATGAGTTACTTCCCTTCTATCGATGTAAACTGGTGATAGCCGTGAATCGATGATTATAAAAATGTTTTTGGACCGTGGTGCGTTTTTGCGCTAGACCTAACTTTTAAAATCTAAATAATAAATTGACAGCTTGTTACACAAACATTCTTTATTCATAAAAGAATTCTTTTTTCATCAAGACAAGATCAGTACAATTCGAAGTTGTGAAAGTTTGAAAAAAGAAAAGCCCGGAAGCAGGGTCACGCAAGGGTCGTAGCAGACGACGGTTTATGCATATCGCCGTTCCTCTCAACAGTCAAAAGCCATCGCTAGAGTTCTTGTGAACCACAGCCGTTTGTTTCGTGCATAAAAACGTGCTATTGTAAATAAGCTCACATCGAGTCGCATTCAAATGACTAACTGACGACTACATTGTGAAAAAGGGAAACTGGATCACACGGGTTCACGATGGCTCAGGGGTAAGATAAACCACGCAAAAATAAATTCTTTGAAAATTGTTCGCTCTTTACGGAGGGCACCTAGGATGTTCTCAATCGGTGAGTGTTTAAATGAAAGGGTGTTTGTACTGTGTGTAAAAGCCTGACCGTATCTGTGATGGTTTACGGGAGGCTTACTGTGCCTTTAATTGTTTTACAATAGTGTACACAGGAAGGAATGTATATATTTAATACCAAGGAGGGCAGCAAGTGTACCCTTTTTCCCAGCTGTGTGTCGCACTGCGTCAAGGTTGAGCCAATCAAATGGCTTAGTGAGACTCAACGACCAATACCAATGCCGTCGAGTGTAACACACGCATCTGAGAGCTGATAGGATGAAAATATGCGGTGATTTTTCCAATTTGAGCATGCCGTGTGTCTTTGTGTCTGTCGTCTTAACACGTCAATCATGTCGTCTAGACATCTCTTTTATATCGTCTGAATACCTCTTTCATGTAGTCTGAACATATCTTAAATGTCATCTGAACATGTCACGTTTAACGTCTGTACACCTCTTTCATGTTGTCTGGACACCTCTGTTAAGTCGTCCGAAATGTTATTTACCGTGGAATTTCCGCCCCTGTCCCATTCGTTGCCGGGACTGTGCATGCCACAAATAAAGCGATCTCGAAAATAAGCGACAGGCAAGTACTTTGTGCCCTGTCCTGCAAGCAATTTGAAGCCGTCAATTCCTTTCATTTCTAAGTACAATTGAACCTGTCTACGCAAGGGACCAGCAACTTGGAAAGTGGCCCTTTAAGAAAGGCGAATTATATAGGGAAGAAAATCGTAGGGCCGGTTTCTTATTTGGGGTGGTAAAAATGGGAAAGTGGTCGTTATCAACGGGTGGTCGATATTAGCAGGTGGTCGTTATTAAGAGGTGGTCACAAAGGCAGGCTCAACTGTATGATTCGCAAAAGCCTGTCACACTGGGAACATTTCAAGTATTTGAAACTAAGAGAGTTAGCTTAGAAGTCGACCACGTCGACTGTTCATGCTTTTAACTCTTAGTGGACAATAAAAGACCGCTTTAACTTAAGTGGATTCTGCGAGTGTAATTCAAATCAGTACACACATGTGTAAAGCTCTACGCGTTACGCGCAAACAAGTGTTAAGACCGACTCGTTAAAGACTTCCCAGACAAAAGAGTTCCACGCCATATCTCTAGAGTTACCTGCCCCTCTTGCGGCGAGGTCTTTGACTGTCAATGCCAACTGGAGTCGAATGGAAGCCGTTTTTTCTTTGATTCACGCTTCAATTCCAGCACACACTCTTATTATGCGAGGGCACAATTGGCCTCAATATATAGATCGTGCCGCTACGAAGCCTTTTTTTCTAGGCCCCAATAAAAGAAAAATGTGCAATGAAGAACAGTATTTGTGTGTGTGCGTGTGTTATTTATTCAATCGTGTTCTTGCAAGAATTGTGAAGGTGTAAGAAAGACGAAGAAAAAAAATCCAGTCGACACATGTATTGAAGACTGGATTAATTTTATACTGCCCTTGTGGTGTACGAGGTGGAATAACGTTGGCCTAGTCTTCAAGTTGGTTTCTTGGTTTTCCTATATCATACTCATTATGGTGAGTGCGATCCTTTCCTGCTCTAGACCGTTTATCAATGTAATCTTTGATTTCATTATGTAACAAGAAGATTACAAGCTCAACACGTTCAGTGGGTATATAATTATACGTCACACGAAGAGGATTTCGGTCTTTCGTGTAGCCATGTTCTGAGGTATCAAGGTGTTGCCAGACTTTTTCTAACTTTTTGAAAGTCGCTGCCTTTTTGTGTGTGTCGTGAATGTGTTCTCTTTTATGTTTTTCCAATTTGTGTAAAATAACATAAAAATTGTTAGCTTGGCTTAATGTTTTTGGCATATTTGTTGTTTGCTATGGATTGGAAACAAATATAAACATCGGGTGTGTCAAGGCTTCAAAGAACTTTCTTCTGACCTGTTAATCTCAGGACTGGTTTAATGTATACAGTATTTCACTCATGGAACAGTCTCGAGCAGTCCTTAACTACTCGCTTTTAACATGTGATATAACAGATTCGTCACATACACATCAGAAGCAAAGTAAATTTACAATTGTCTCTACAGATACTTAGTGTCTAGGTTAAATAAAATCTATATTTTGAAAAGGAAAAACAAAAACAAATGATTCAAACATTGCAAACCGGAGATCATTTAAATCAAATATCGTTCTTGTGTAATTTAAGCGTTCTTTTCGTCTGCGAGTTGTAAGCTGTCATTACAACATACCTGGGTCAAGGTCAACCTGAAACAAACTGGTCAAATCTGGGGGTAGGGGGGACAAGATTGTCTCAGCGGGAATCCAGTCGACAGGTAATTTCCAATACTGTACCTGTTGGAACCAACATGAAAAGACCAGTCACGAAATCAGTTTCTGCTCTGACCTGCCGGTATAGATCTTAGCACTGTATCAATTGACGTATTTTCATACTTGGTGAGTCAAAGTGGTCGTCTATTGTCAGAACCAGGATTCGTTCTTGTAAATACGTACCGATATGGGAAATTGCTGGCGTGATCGCTGACTCTAAAGACTAAGGCTGGTGCAGTCTATGGGTAGACTTAAGGAAAAGTGGGTTTTTTTTAAATTTAAACATATCAAAGAAAAGATTGCAATCACTAATTTTGTGAAAAAACAACTGGCAAAATAACTGTAAAGCGTGTGCTTATGACTGTCTGGCTTTGCCAGAACACGTTTAACTTCCTCAGTAACGCAAAGAAAGTTTCAAAAAGCAACCAAATTTCGGGATCGGCGACTCGCCAGTACTAGTATACACACGGAAAAAGCCTATTTGGCCATCAATGTCATTTCTAACTCGTACTTCGCAACAAAACACAAAAATTATTATACCTTGTTTGCGTGCTATATAACCATGATGTGTATCCTTTTGCAGGCAGACACACTCACTGAAGAACAGGTTGCAGGTCAGTAGCTTTTTGTACGCTGAGTTCGATATTAGATGTGAAAAAGGGTAAACAATCCCAGAAGAGCAGAGAATGGCACATAGACAGACAGACAGACATCTTTAAATACATGAGGATAGAGATTTTAGGCAGAAAGAAAGAGAGAGAGACAGCCAGGCAGCCACACAGCCAGACATAATAACTAAGACACACATACACACGGAATGTTAGTAGAATGTCAAAAACATTCACCTTTTCTTTAAATCCTTTCTCCTATTTCTGATATCCTTGATACGTTGCATAAACAGCTACACTGGAAAAGCTTCGTAAATGAAAAACCATATTATATTGTATGCTTTTTATATTTAGTCAAGTTTTGACTAAATATTTTAACATCGAGGTGGAATCGAAACGAGGGTCGTGGTGTATGTGCGTGTGTCTGTGTGTCTGTGTGTGTGTGTGTAGAGCGATTCAGACTAAACTACTGGACCGATCTTTATGAAATTTGACATGAGAGTTCCTGGGTATGAAATCCCCATACGTTTTTTTCATTTTTTTGATAAATGTCTTTGATGACGTCATATCCGGCTTTTCGTGAAAGTTGAGGCGGCACTGTCACGCCCTCATTTTTCAACCAAATTGGTTCAAATTTTGGTCAAGTAATCTTCGACGAAGCCCGGACTTCGGTATTGCATTTCAGCTTGGTGGCTTAAAAATTAATTAATGACTTTGGTCATTAAAAATCGGAAAATTGTAAAAAAAAAAAAAATGTATAAAACGATCCAAATTTACGTTTATCTTATTCTCCATCATTTGCTGATTCCAAAAACATATAAATATGTTATATTCGGATTAAAAACAAGCTCTGAAAATTAAATATATAAAAATTATTATCAAAATTAAATTGTCGAAATCAATTTAAAAACACTTTCATCTTATTCCTTGTCGGTTCCTGATTCCAAAAACATATAGATATGATATGTTTGGATTAAAAACACGCTCAGAAAGTTAAAACAAAGAGAGGTACAGAAAAGCGTGCTATCCTTCTTAGCGCAACTACTACCCCGCTCTTCTTGTCAATTTCACTGCCTTTGCCATGAGCGGTGGACTGACGATGCTACGAGTATACGGTCTTGCTGAAAAATGGCATTGCGTTCAGTTTCATTCTGTGAGTTCGACAGCTACTTGACTAAATATTGTATTTTCGCCTTACGCGACTTGTTATCTACTAAGCTCTCCTTGCTGCCAATGGTATTGCTGATGATATTGCTGGTGATATTGCCGACGATATTGCGGGTGATTTTGCAGGTGATATTTATGATGATATTGCTGATGATATTGCTGGTGATATTGCTGATGATATCACTGATGATATTGCTGGTGATATTGCTGATGATATCACTGATGATATTGCTGATGATATTGCTGATGGTATCGTTCAGAGTTCCAAGAGGCCTTCTCGCTGTTCGACAAAGATGGCGACGGCAGCATCACAACAAAAGAGTTGGGCACCGTCATGAGATCGCTAGGACAGAACCCCACAGAATCAGAGTTACAAGACATGATCAACGAGGTGGATGCTGATGGTACGTCTGTGTGTGGGAGAGAGAGAGAGAGAGAGAGAGAGAGAGAGAGAGAGAGAGAGAGAGAGAGAGAGAGAGAGAGAGGTAGTGTGTGTGTGTGTGTGTGTGTGTGTGTGTGTGTGTGTGTGTGTGTGTGATGTGGTCGCAGGAACAGAACCTCACAGTGCCCAATCGAGTTATATGACATGATAAACGAGGGCGAAGCTATTTTGTTTATTGACATTTCATACCTTTTGGAGGGACATTATTTTACATTTCGATCGAAGCTTTTCGTCGTGGAATCAAACAGTGTGCGTAAACAAACCAGCGTGGGCTCACCTGATGCCTAAAGAAACGGACCGTTTGGCGACTCGAGAACCATAGGAAAGTGGACGTTGGCATTCCAATCTAATAAAATGTTGTCTTGATTAGTCGTCCTCGCAAAAGAGTAAAATATTAGCGGAAAATTCTGATCAAATGAGAGGATGCAGCTTTAAAGTAAAAGGGCAAATGAAATTAACAACAACTGAAGGCTTTTGAGATACAAGTAGGAAGAGAGGTGTTTGAGCCTAGATTCGGAATTGCAGTCTCAATGTTAAGAACTATAAATCTATTTATCAACTCTATGATACGTTTTCCTTTTCTGAAACATGATCTTGTATTGCCTTATTGCGTAACCAAACTTTAAACAACGCCTCTCACAGGAAACGGAAACATCGACTTCCCAGAATTCCTGGCCATGATGGCGAAGAAGATGAAGGAAGCAGACAGTGATGACGAGATCCGCGAGGCCTTCAAGGTGTTCGATAAGGACGGCAACGGCTTCATCAGCGCCGCCGAGCTGCGTCACGTGATGACCAACCTGGGCGAGAAGCTGACGGACGAGGAGGTGGACGAGATGATCCGAGAGGCCGACATTGATGGCGACGGTCAGATTAATTATGAAGGTGGGAGGATTGGCGTACGTTGTTGGTGTTATTTTAAAACTGTAGTTTTTGGTGTTGCGAAGATTGTTCTGGGTAACTTTCACGTATACCGTACTTCCCAGACAACCCTGTAACAATGTTTGTGTTTGTATGTGTTGATTTGCAAGAAACCAGTCTAGATTTAAGGGCTATGTCCGGCCAGGAATAACAGCTGGTTCTTTTGTATGGCTCGGTACGTAAGTGTTAGTTAGAGTGTCCGGGAGAATGAGGAACATATGAGCTTGCGGCTATCATTCTTTATTGAGGATGAAAGTCGCTTGTGAATCCCAATGCTTGTTATTCTCTCGGGTGCCAGGAGGTTGGTTCCGAGTAACTCTCACTACACTCTTGTTGCACAGTCCTGCCGTATGCATTTAGAGCGCTTAATTCCCTTTGTTCTCACATCTTAGTAACAGCCTTGTGTTCTGAGCGCCTCTTTCTCTATTAATTTTTTACTTTCATTTCTGTAGAGGATTCTTCTTGGGACATCCATATTTTTCAGGGATGTTGATAGGATTAATATTCTTTGGCAAATTTGTCAAAATGGGCATAGAAGTGTCGGCAATTTTGAAGCAGTTCTTGACTTCTCTTTATTCCACTACGTATTTTAGCTAGTGTGTGTGTGTGTGTGTGTGTGTGTGTGTGTGTGTGTGTGTGTGTGTGTGTGTGTGTGTGTGTGTGTGTGTGTGTGTGTGTGTGTCCCTGCTGTTTTTTTTGTCAACATAGTATTGTCCGTATACTTACACGACATGACAGTGAAAGCTCATTGTCATATTCTAAAAGTCAGGTAGCCTAACTTGTGGAAAATATCGCTCTCCTTTGAGCGTTAAAAGGTTCCTGTGGAGAACAGAACCGCGGCACAGGGTCCACATGCTGTCACAAAGATGGTTTTGAGTCGTGGGTTCGTGCAAGAGTTCAGTCCCTTGGCCAGGAGCTACGTTGGGCTACAGACGCGCGAAGACATGGTCAAACCAGATCAATGTTTAACGTTCCACTGTTATCGGCAGAGGTACTTGTTGCCCCACCAAGTAAATGCCTCTTTCTCATCCCAAACTGGTAGCTGATAAGAGATTTAGCAGATTCTTTGCTAGAACGTAAGTCCATATTCTAGCAAACAATTAACATGAGGCTCATTGTAATTGACTGAATGTTGTTTTGTTGTTGTTGTGTGCAGAGTTCGTGACGATGATGGCAGGAGGAGGTCCAGGAGGCAAGTAGCCAAAGCCATCGCCGCCACTAGCTTCAGCATTTCACATCATCCACTACTCCCCCACTCCCCATAACACTCTCCCTATATACGCATGAAGGAGCATAATTATGTGATCGAACATGTACTGTACAGAACACACAATAAAGCGCAGATGGACTCAAGCACACAAGCAGTAACCTGAACACATACTCAGAGACTAGTTCTGACATACATACATACATACAAACGGCAGACACGCATACACAGACCAACTCACACACACACACACACACACACACACACACACACACACACACACACACACACACACACACACACACACACACACACACACACACACACACACACACACACACACACACACACATACACGCATGAAAGTTCACACGTTCGCATGCACGCACCAACCCACTCACACGCACGCACAAACATACATACAGACAGACAGACACACACACACACACACACACACTCACACACACACACGTACATTAGACCAATTTCGCTCCATAGACAGTATTAAATCAAATTTGTTTAAATGTATACATGTGCAAAACATTTAACTGTATAATTTATAATAGTTGATGACTTAGTTTAACGTTTTATCAGAACAACGATTAGCAAAGACGTCACAGTGTTTAAGTTGTTTTGTTGTTTTACAAAACTGTAATCTGTTAACTTTTCTTGTAATCATCTTCTGTTTTGAAAAAAAAGGTTTAAGAACAGGCTATTTCATGACATGCTGCTATAAAACTAAATTCAATACAACCTTATTTATCTTTGCCAAGAGATACTGAAATACAATAAACAAATAAGATCTTCTGTTTCCAAGCTATTGTTTGACCCAAAGTTTGGTGGCGCAGTATATACTTTACAGTAAACACGCAAAAAAATTGGACTTTACTTTTGGTATTCTTAATTGCAGCAAGCTAGTCATATAGT
>NC_090261.1:20402514-20407514 GCF_037325665.1 Littorina saxatilis
GGTGTCTTGTTTCCTTTTTACATTTAGTACATTTAGTCAAGTTTTGACTAAATGTGAAAAGGAAACAAGACACCACAAAAAGTGCATTGTGTCGAATAGAAATACCAAAGGCTTTTGTGTTTCAGAAGAAAGCTGTAATAGGCCTCGTAATAGGCCTCGTAAGTCACTTACAATCCGATTTAAAAATGTTAAACATTACAAAAAGAACGCACGAAGAAGAGAGCAGACAGATCGTCAAAAAGCAAGACATGAAGCGATCCAAGAGGAAATGAAGTCATTACAGGTTTCACATGATTGGAAACGACGTCATTACAGGTTTCACATGATTGGAAACGACGTCATTACAGGTTTCACATGATTGGAAACGACGTCATTACAGGTTTCACATGATTGGAAATGACGTCATTACAGGTTTCACATGATTGGAAACGACGTA
Source organism: Littorina saxatilis (assembly GCF_037325665.1). NCBI lineage: Eukaryota > Metazoa > Mollusca > Gastropoda > Littorinimorpha > Littorinidae > Littorina > Littorina saxatilis. The sequence continues at coordinate 20,402,951 of NC_090261.1, forward strand.
CGGGTAAAACCTGAATCATTGATGTCCTCGTAAACTTTACTCGTGTTTATCACGCTAAGCTAGATCCACATGTCAACACCTACATCATTTGTTAAAGGCTCCTTCCTGTGCAAACTATCAAAACTACATGCAGATGTAATAGGTACACTCCTTCTCGTCAAAATAGTTTGGCTCATCGTCTCAGATTTGTCCAGACTTTTACGTGGAATAAGACAATCCTTCCACAATCATGGTCACGCAACGGAAATGAACAGGCCTCAGTGCACAGTGGGAATTTGTTGATGAATTATTTTTGCACAAAATCATGAAATTAGTTAATTTAATAACAAAAAGTTTAACTCAAAGGAGCAAGCCGTCAAGGTGGTGGTTTTTGGTATGTGGCCAAGTGGAGAGATAGTCTTATCTATGGGTCATGCAATTAAGGTTAACCTTAAATATTCAAGGTTAACTTTTTTTTTCCTCGTCTTTACACCTGTTCCTTGTCCCGTTGTGCTCTCACACCGCCCCGTCCCTGCACTCACTGCTCCAACCACCTCTGAATTTCGTTCCGCTGCCAGACTTGTCGATTTTACAAACGCTCCAGGGGGGGGGATGTCGGGTCGCTGCGGTAGGCTACCCTCGGAAGATGACACTGCACTTCTGTTGAGTCACTTCGACGGTGTTCAGTAGTGGGTCTGTCCCGAGCTAACGGACGCAGCCCACTACCTACTATGCCCCCTACTAACGACATTGACTTTAAGTCGCGGAGCCAGACTGAGTGAGCGTCCTCTCCAGAGCTATCGCAGACCGCCACCACGTTCCTCCGTCGACCCCCCAGAACGTCACACGTTGAAGGCTGACAGCAGAACTACTATTCAGGGAAGGATCGAACAGGAACACTGAGACCAAGGTCACCATGAGAGCTCCGGGCATGAAGGACCACAAGAGCAAGGACAATTTATATGTTGGATGATTAATGAGATGAGGATGATTATAATGATGATGCTTTGGATTTCCAATTTGGTTTGAGACTACGTGACCGGGCAGCACTCTACGCTTACTGTCATAATATATCCTGTCGTCAACCAGGCCCGAGAACTGCCGCACCTGCGGTGTTGGTACATGGTCAGGTATACAAAACATGAGCACCCTCAAAGTCGTATTCGTTAAGTGAATGGCACTCGGCTGTGTGATCCCAGCCTTCCCATAGGAACCATAGCACTTCCACTCTGGGTAGGAGCCGACCGTAGCCCGATTAACCTTAAATATTTAGGTGTATGGCCTCGGTTTGCAAGTTCGACCAATCACGGCCCTCACGTCGTAACTTGAAAATGGTGGACAGCGGTGGTTTTTTTGTTAAATATTTTTTTTATATATAAATATTGTTAAATATAAGAAGGAAGTTTATGTGTTGTAGTATTTATGGTTCAGAGTTTCATACAAAAAAATGACCCCGTGTGCACGCATGCGCACGATAAAGATCCCAGGGTCACAGCGAAAGCCTCAGACCTTGGAAACACGAATACATGCATGCAAAAATATGAAGCTCCGGTGTCCGTTCGGCCAACAGCCCATAAAGTAATCATTTCAGCACCGACCCAAGACGACTCAACCCGGTTCCTAGCCCATGTCAGGTCTCCTCTAGCAGCCGGCAGCCAGCTGTCTACATCCCCCCCCCCCACACACACACACACACCCTACTTTAAAATTTTGTTTGTACAAAGCCGGGTTTTCCCGTGTAACATGCCCCTAATGGCTGTGCCGTGAGGGCGTAAAACTTACATTTTCTCTTTCTCACAAAAAAAGGACCAATAAAGAAGGGTGCTGAATATGTGTTGAAGCACCTGCATGCAACTGGGGTAAAAAAAAAAAATATTGAAAAAAAAGAAAGAAAAACCAAACTAACTTGAACATAGTCTCAATCACATAATCAAATTACAAGCTCGTCGAAACATTACTGATTGCTTCTGGTACAATGAAAACATATCTTTAGCATTGGCCTTACGTCACATGACAATCTATGTGGTCTATGCAACTTGATTTACGACAAAAACACCTGGACGTGTCAAAAACAGGCATTTCCGTCACATAACGCACGCATGTTAACAATCTAGACCCCCGGACATCATTTATATAAAATGTTAAGGTAGTCCAGCCATTCTGTGACGTGATGCGCCAGATACTATGAGAAGAGTCTGGCTGACCAACCTTCGCGCGCAATCCAGAGAAAGTTTTAAAAAAAAATGTAAACACGATTATTCACAACATGAACACTTCGCTCCCAACAAAAATGGTGCGGAACAGTTCCCCATCCGTGGATAAGAAATTTCACTTTAAAAACCAGCATTTTATATTTATATACGCAGTTTCACGCAATCAGTTTCAGACGTGACACAGTCACTCAGCGATGTATAAAATGTGATAGCAGTGTGTGAGCGAGCTTGATGCGCAATATTATTGATCGAGAAAGTTGGCGTTTTGCTTCGCATGAGACTTGAATTGACAAGTTGACACAATCCTGCGTGTGTGCGATATAACACATGCGGACGTAACACCCTAGTAGCCGGATTTCCAAGTTCTTTATCAATCGACGAAGGTGTCATCAAAGGACTTTATCAGTGTGTGTCTGTGTTTCTGCGTGCGTGGGACAAGTTTTGGACACAGTTCTGTTCAGTTTTCAATCGAGAATGGTAAGTTTTTGGTTTTGGTCATCCGATGATGATAATTGCATTTTGTGTATGTGCGAAGATCTCGGTAGTTAGTGGATTTGATATTTTTGTTATTTTTGTTGTGCTAAGTTGTTTACAGACTATAATACCATGGTTTTTCCTGGTAGATTTTCGTTGTTATGTGAAACCGGAACAAAAATGAATGAACGAAGCACTGTGGTGGTTACTAGGCGATTTTGTGCTTTACTGACCTGTTTAAAACACACAGACGTACGTTCAAAGACACATAGACAAACACACATATACACACAGAGAGACACACATATACACACAGAGACACACACACACACACGATCACACACACACACACACACACACACACGCACGCACGCGCACACACACACATACACACACACACACATACACACACAAACACACACACACACATACACACATACACACACACACGCACATACACACACATATAGCCTATATATATACATAGGCTACACACACACATGTCGTAGTGCGGCTTTTATTATTTAACAGACAGATTGAAAGCATAGGCTCGGCTTCAAAATGAATCCTTGAGATATTAAATTGACTTCAGTTCAAATCAGTTCAGTCCATCTCAGATCAGTCCAATACTGTACAGTTGCCTCTTACACGGAGATATTGCAAAACACATACATAGGCCCCAAAACCTACACGTTATCAGTGTTAAGACTAAATAGACAAAACTTTTCTGACAAACTGTTCAGCCGCTTGCAGGGAAGACACAAGCAAGGCAATCATGCAATTATCTGCAAGCGGCTGAACAGTTTGTCAGATAAGTTTTGTTTAATTAGTATTTGTCTGTGCACTCAAACGACCGCTGGGTCGATATATCTGTGGACGAACGCTTTGTTTTGTCAATAATTAAACGTTCCAAAAATATACCTTTCTTATTTTTTTTATTCTGAATTTTGGAACGTTGGCAGTCTATTTGTTTTTGGATTCATAACATCTTAGAAATGTTTTTTTTCTCAAATGAGACAGAGACAGTCTAAAAATTGAGGTAAGTTTAGTGACACTGACGAAAACGTCTTCGAAAACGAGATCTTATAGAAGAGCGAGACTTATAATAGAGGTTCTTTAAAAAGAGATTTCACTGTATTATACAAAACAATTCAGTGTAGTTGAGTCCAACCCTCTAGACTCGTGAGTTTGACACGCTACCAGTTACACAAACTTGAGAAGATGAGAGAGATGCAAGACCATAACTTGGTCATATAATCTGTGCAATAACTATATCGTCACTATACATTCAGAGGTAGAGATTTAACATCTCCATCCCGAACAGATGTTGCAGCAATCGTGTTGTGGGAACAGCGCAGAAGGCTGTAAATAGCCACATCATTTATTTTTATTCTTATTTTTGTGGGCATGATGGTAATTTTCTCGTTATTTTTCTTTATTGGACTGTCGTGGGTTCTTGTGGTTATTTTTGTTACTTCCTTTATTCCAATGAAATTATATATTGTATAGATAAATTATATATTGTATAGATATAGATACTGTGGTAGCCTGATCGGCATTGTAAAATTAATTAGCTTCGCGCGTTGTTTTTGCGAACTTTCGTGCGTGCGTGTGTGTGTGTGAGTGTGTGTGTGTGTGTGTGTGTGTATATATATGTGTGTGTGTGTGTGTGTGTGTGTGTGTGTGTGTGTGTGTGTGTGTGTGTGTGTGTGTGTGTGTGTGTGTGTGTGTGTGTGTGAAAGTGTGTGTGTATGTGTGTGTGTAAAAGTGTGTGTGTGTGTGTGTGTGTGTGTGTGTAGGGGCGGAGCAGTTAAGCCAGAGGGGGGTGGGGAGGGGGTCGAGGTCACAGGACGTTTTGGCAGACTTCACAATGAGTTTACGAACAAAATCTTGTATGT
>NC_090261.1:20410014-20420014 GCF_037325665.1 Littorina saxatilis
AAAAGTTCTTTAATAGAGTTGGCCACTTCAATCAATATAGCTTTATTCGAATGCATTGTTTCTTTCTTCGAAGCGCAGCAGCCTTTCTTTCGAGATGAACAACATATAGTCTTAGACGCATGCCTCACAAGACTCTGACTACCTTACTGTGAAATACTTAATCCACACTCTGTATCGTTCTGTTTTTTACATTTAGTCAAGTTTTGACTAAATGTTTTAATATAGAGGGGGAATCGAGACGAGGGTCGTGGTGTATGTGTGTGTGTGTGTGTGTGTGTGTATGTGTGTGTGTGTGTGCGTGTGTGTGTGTGTGTGTGTGTGTGTATGTGTGTGTGTGTGTGTGTGTGTGTATGTGTGTGTGTTGAGCGATTCAGAGTAAACTACTAGACCGATCTTCATGAATCTTTACATGAGAGTTCCTTGGAATGATATCCCCAGACGCTTTTTTTCATTTTTTCGATAAATATCTTGGATGACGTCATATCCGGGTTTTTGTAAAAATTAAGGCGGCACTGTCACACTCTCATTTCTCAATGAAATTGATTGAAATTTTGGCCAAGCAATCTTCGACAAAGCGTGCTATCCTGCTCAGCGTAACCACTACCGCGCTATTCTGGCTGGTCAATTTCACTGCCTTTGCCACGAGCGGTGGACTGACGATGCGTTCAGTTTCATTCTGCTTGACTAAATGTTGTATTTTCGCCTTACGCGACTTGTCCTTGTCTTTTTTTTCTTTTTTTTCTTTCTTTTTTCTTCGTCTTATTTTTCAATGTATCTACACTTTTAAACGCGACATGGCCGGGGGAAAATGAACTTGAGAGTCAACTGTATTGGTCTTATCAATATACAGTCGAACCTGTCTACCACGTGCACGCAAGGAACCCAACAAAAGTGGTCGTCACAGACAGGTGGTCGTTATGGAAATGTGAATTAGCCTACGTACAAGAAAAACTCGTCTGGGGTCCTTGGAAGTGGTCGTTGTGGTCAGGTGGTCGGTTTCGAGAGGTGGTCGCTAGGGGCAGGTTCGACAGCTCCACATTCTTTCCACAATGTGAACAAAACCACACAAACAAACAAAAAAGGCAGTGTGAATCGAAAAGATCTTCGCAACAGCTCGCAGCTGCTGAACAAAGGCTTCATAAACATCACATTCAAACCCACAGGCCGAGTTATATCGATCGGAAGAGTTGAGAACTAAGACTGGCTAGGTGAGGTAGGGAAACTCCACTTGAACATCTGGCCGGCTGACAGACGATATTTGTCTTTCTTTCCTTGGACTGTGTTGAATGTGGAAGAAGATGGAAACGCCTGGAGTGAGTTTTTATCTTTTGTGAGACATGTCTGTTATCATTTGCTAACAGTCCGCATTTTAGAAATAACTCATGTTTAGATTATTACCATTCCCGTGCACCATATGGCTATTTGACCAACCAGGACGGATTCTGGGTGACCCGCTAAATGTTATAGCGGTCAGGCCGGGACCCTTTTTGTTTATTACGCTAAAAGTAAACAAGACAAAGTAAAAGTTTGAATTAACAATATCAAAGTGACTTATTGTAAAGACTGACACTTCAAACAATGTCAGACAATACACTTGTTCATCTAAAAATTACCGGCAAAAGGCCAGTTTTGTCAGTGGGTGCTTTACACAACGGCAAGGACCACGCATGTTCATGGTTTATCATGTGAGATTGTCGTGTGAGCGCATTTGCCCTGTTAATATTCATCACGTCAGGTAAGTGATTGGCTGACCCAGGTCACAAGAATGCTTTGCCTAAAAGGCATAATCAGACAGGAGCAATGCGGTCCCCATTGCAGCTGATTTATCTAATTCGCGGGATCGCTTCGAGATTTCTTTTGGTCGAAACTAGACGGTGATAAAACCACTATTTATATTATGCTGACTGTTAGCAAATAATAACAGACATGTCTCAAAAATCATATCAGCATTCGCCTGCCGGTTCATGCTGATATCTCTTTTCTCGACATGTCTGTTATCATTTAGCTGACAGTCAGAATATTAAAAATACCACATACCACATACGCACTCGCGAGCTCGCACGCACGCACACACGCACGCACGCACGCACGCACTGGCACGCACGCACGCACGCACGCACGCGCGCACGCGTAGGCGCACGTACACTCACACACACACACACACACACACACAAACACATACACGCATACACACATTCCTAAACGCACGCACGCACGCACACTCGTACGCAAGCACGCACACAGCAAGCCAGCCAGCATCGAACCAGACAGACAGACAGACAGACAGACAGACAGACCTGTAGACACAAATGAATACTGAAACAAACAACGCTGTCAGAAGACGAAGTCACAAACTGAAATTCAATTTACCAGAAGCACTGAAGGCAGGGCATCCCCTGGACTGGCTGTTCCTTCCTATATAAGCCTTTAATTTGGTATGTATTGTGAATACATGCGACCTTCACCCTAGCACATGAAATTGCTTTAAAACACGAGCCTTGTGTCAGGCAAGGCGCACTCCATAACCCCGACTTTCTGCACACATGCTCAATGGATTCATCATAATAAACGTGGCTTATGTCTGTTGCAGGCGGACCAGTTGACAGAGGAACAAATAGGAGGTTGGTCATGGTGTTGTTTTGCTCTCAACAGAAGCTTCAATTCAGTTCAGTAATATGACGTATGCAAGATTAGTGGTCCAAATTCTAGGACACCGATGGAAATCATCCAAGCTCAGAGTCGCAGCGGTGATGCCAGTTTGTTGAAGAGAAAGCATATTTGTAGTAATAAGCGATAGGTTTGAGTTAAACGTTTGGTTTATTCCGGAAACGTTATGTTCAAGGCATGTAACCCTCAGTCATGGCTTGCTATTGGCAGAGGAAGTTCAGATATTTAACTCTGAACAGAATTTCAACGGAAGTTTTAATGTAGGAATATAATTTTTTTTTTTTTTTTTTTTTTTTTTTAAATCTGTTGCATGCAGGCTGCTTCAACCCTTTCTTTTTTGCCTTTTTTTTGTTGTTTTTTTTGTTTTTTTTGTTGGCGGGGAGCATCCTTCTTCATTGATTTTTATTTTTATTTTTTTTAAGTAATGTTTTTACTATAACATTAACATTACTATATCTAAATGTATTTTAAGCAACTTTTCTATATAACAATTCCCTCTCAAAAATGCATACAATATCCAGAGGGGAGCCATATCTATAAATACCAACACACATTTTGGCTATCACAATCAAATAATTCACATAACTTATTAGTGCCTTGGAACTTTGTGAATTTTCAAATACGCCCAAAAAAACTTCCTTTACGGTAATTTTAATAATCATATTATATTTACAATTCACTTTATCCTCAACGCATTTCCAAATGGACATAATTTTCGGGCAAAAGTAAAAAAAAATGTTCAATATAATCAATTTCGTTCTCACAGTGAGTACAGCAATTACTCACGGAAATGCCTATTTTATACAATAAAATATTTGTGGGGTAAATATTGTGCAATATTTTCCAATGCAACATTCGCAATCTTGTTTCAGTGGTTACTTTGTTTACCATTAACCATTGCTCTTTTCCCGGCCTGAAATCAAATTTATGTTCCCAAAATTTAACTACAACCGGCTCCACATATTTTTCCTTTATAATTAATTTGCGAAATTGACAAGGCTTACTCAGGTTCTTTAAATCGTTGAATCCACATACATTTCCATTTGCAGAGCGTAGTGTTGCTGCTTTAACTGCTGTACAAATCACCCTATATTCAAAGAATCTTGTGGGCTTACATCCAACCTTCTGCTGCATAATATTAAAGGGCACAATCTCATTACCAACATATACATCCTTTACTCGACAAACGCCTGCTTTAATCCAGTCGCTAAAAAACAGGGTTTGGCCGCAATAGATTATATCCTTGCTGTTCCATAAACACGTATCTCTTAATAACATGTCTCCGCCTACTGCTCTCTGAATCATGTCCTTATTTTTCAACCAACAAATTAAAACTTGTTTCCAAAATACATTTTTAATTAATCCCAATCCTTTAAAATTTTTTACCGTGGTGTTAGATTGGAAGCAACACAACCTTTCACCAAGCTTCGAGAACATATGTATCGGTATTTGTTTCCAACTTTCCTGCTTTTCGTTCAATAAATTTGCCGCCCAGGACAACAAACAAGAGGACTGCATATCAATGACATCAATCATTTTTAAACCCCCATCAGGAAACTCTTGACACATCACTTTTCTTTTAACTTTCTCAAATGCCTTAGTGTTTGAAAATCGTTTTTTCCAAATAAATCTGTAAAACATAGTATTTATCTCAGTCAATACCTTTTCGGGTATTACCAGTGCTTGCAACGGATAAATAATCTGCGATAACAAAAGAGATTTCACAATGCATATTTTCCCCATGATACTACAATTTCGTTTAAACCATTTTACAATGTTGCGTCGTATATTTTCAATACGGCTTGTCCAGTTTTCTTCAATCTCAGAGACCGATGAGGAGCTACTGAAATAAATTCCCAAAATCTTCACTTTTGTAGTCCACCTTAAGCCGCACTCATTTTCATTACCATATTTATTACTGCCCAAGGCCATGATTTCAGTTTTTTGTCTATTCATTGCCAAACCAGAGAATTTGGAAAAATAGGTAACAAGGGTTAATGCGTTTTTTAACTCATCCATATCGTTCAGAAATAGGGTCACATCATCAGCATATAATAATATCTTAAAGAACATATCATAATTATCATTAGTTTCTTTTGGCAGAGGCAGACCCTTAATTGAACCATCATTTCGAATTTTCAAGGCCAACAATTCTAATGCAAGGATGAAGGCCATCGGTGAAAAGGAACAGCCCTGTCTGATACCTGCGTTCAATTCAATACATTCCGATAACCAGCCCATAAAATTGATACAACTTTCCGATTTATACAATAGAATCTCTACCCATCTTACAAAGACGGCACCAAAATTAAATCGTTTAAATGCATACACAATATACTCTTTGGAAATCGTGTCAAATGCAGCTTTATAGTCCAGTGCTACAAGGAACCCAGGTTTATTATATTCGTTTACATACGATACTAAATCGTCTATTTGCCGGATCGCTGAACTAATGGTTCGACCCTTCAAAAAACCATACTGATCTTCACCAATAATATCTAAAATAACTTTAGATAGGCGAACTGAAAGAGTCTTCGCCAATATTTTATAATCAGTGTTTAATAGTGAAATCGGTCGCCAATTATTAAGGTCGTCCCTTGGTAATTGTTTACCCTTATGAATTAATATCATTATTGCCCGTTTTTGTGTGACGGTTAATTCTCCCTTTAAAAAAGAAGCATGAAAGGAATTCAATACCATGTGTTTTATTTTACACCAGAAGAACTTCATAAAGGAGGTTGTAATACCATCACATCCAGGGGAGGAACCGTTTTTCATATTTTTTAAGGATGTCGACAATTCTGTTAAAGTGATCGGACTATCAATTCCAGTCTTCTGCTGTTCTGTTAATTGAGGAACTTCAACACCATCCAAAAACTGTTCAACCAAATTTTCATCAAACTCAATATTTTTTTCGTATCTCCTTCTAAAAAACTGGACTTGTTCAGTCAAAATATCATCCTGATTTGTTATCACCTGACCATCTGCTTTAGCAAGACGATCCATAATTTTCGCGTTCGAGTGTGTTTTTTCCATATTGAGAAAATACTTTGTATTTTTTTCTCCTTCTTCAATAAATTTAATTCGGGACCTAGTTTGGGCTCCCTTAGCTTCCTGTATTGAATAAATTTCCAGTTCAGCTTTTACTTTATATAATATTGTTTAGTTCGGATTCTAAAGACACAAAAAACTCACAATATCAAAAACAAAGTGGCGTTAACGGATGAGGACGAAAGTCACGTGATGAAGGTACCAGGGGAGTAGTTCCGCCTAACTCTCACTAACTCCTGTTGCACATGTCGTACGCATTTTTTCCAGAACACTAACGTCCACAATTGCATCTCTGATCTATAAAAATAAAAAATAAAATAAAAAAGGAAAAAAGCGCTCTGTCTCATATGATTAGGATTGTCAAAAAAGCAAACGGCAGTAAACTATTTCCAGAACGACAAGGAATTCCTGAGCAGTAAACTTTCTTTTGCATAAAAAGACCAACAAATACTGTACTCACGTGTTAACGAAGACGATACCTCTGTAGTTCTTCTTTCTGTTCTATCGTCTGTCCTCTTCTTTTATCCGCATCGTTGTGGTTAGTATCTTCTTCGTTAATACGCGAGTACGGTATTTTTTGGTCTTTTTACATTGAGTCAAGTTTTGACTAAATGTTTTAACATTGACGGGGAATCGAGACGAGGGTGGTGGTGTATGTGTGTGTGTGTGTGTGTGTGTGTGTGTGTGTGTGTGTGTGTGTGTGTATGTGTGTGTGTGTGTGTGTGTGTGTGTAGGGCGATTCAGAGAAAACTACTGGACCGATCTGCATGCCATTTCACATGAGAGCTCCTGGGTATGATATCCCCAGATTTTTATTTTATTTTTCCATAAATGTCTTTGATGTCGTCATATCCGGCTTTTTGTGAAAGTTGAGGCAGCACTGTCACGCCCTCATTTTTCAATCAAATTGATTGACATTTTGGTCAAGCAATCTTCGACAAAGTCCTGACTATGGGATTGAATTTCAGCTCGGCAGCATAACAATTAGTTAATTAGTTTGCTCATTAAAGTTGTCATTAAAATCGAATTTTCACTAACAGATTTAAAAATGATTGCATCGTATTCCTCAATTTCTCCTGAATTCAAAAACATAAACATATGTCATGTTTACTCTAAAAATGTGCTCAGAATTACAGAAAATAGGTTAAGTGAGTACTGCGTTCGCAAGCTACGCGGAGACGAGAGCGTGACCCGTCTCGGTCTTTGGGTGTGGTTAGTCGAGACTTTCCTAATATTGTGTCGGCGATGATTGTTTTTTGGTGTTAATCTTTTACTTTGATGCCGACAGATTGACTAAATGTTTTAATATCGCTTCACGCGACTTGTGTATTTTTCGCTCTCACCCTCGCTCTGCTTTTGTTGCGCAGAGTTCAAGGAGGCGTTCTCGCTGTTCGATAAGGACGGGGACGGCACCATCACCACCAAGGAGCTGGGCACAGTCATGAGGTCGCTGGGACAGAACCCCACGGAGGCCGAGCTCCAGGACATGATCAACGAGGTGGACGCTGACGGTACGTCTGTCTGTTTGTTTGTGTGTGAGTGAGTGTGTGTGTGTGTGTGTGTGTGTGTGTCTGTCTGTCTGTCTGTCTGTCTGTCTGTCTGTCTGTCTGTCTGTCTGTCTGTCTGTCTGTCTGTCTGTCTGTCTGTCTGTCTGTGAGTCTGTGAGTTAATCTTCAGAGCAGGGTTCCATTTTTTGACATACATTCTCAGTCCTTTAGATAGTTATAAGGTATATTAAATGGCAACTAGAATGTATTCTCTTTACATTTTTCTTTAATACTCCAGTTGTAGATAATAACACCGACATTCAATGTTGCCTTGCCTCTTCAGTTCTGTCTGCTTCACGCCTCCAGCTGTTTCTTGGCCTTCCTCTTTTTCTTTCCCCTGCGGCGTCCAGGTGAGAGCCTGGCGGATGATGCTGGATGTTGGTTTTCTGAGGGTGTGTCCAATCATTACAAGTATGAATGCTTATTAATGAGTGTTTGGCTTGATGACGTTTAGGCAAAGGGACAATCGACTTCCCCGAGTTCCTGACGATGATGGCTAGATGAGTATGGGAAGTTGGGCTCTGTGGGAAAAGTTTGGTATCAAGGGGAAAACATTCTCTGTGCCAAAAGACCCAGTACAGCTGGTAGACTGGAGTGTTGATGAGTGTTTGGCATGATGATGTGCAGGCAACGGGACGATCGACTTCCCCGAGTTCCTTACGATGATGGCGCGCAAGATGAAGGACACGGACAGCGAGGAGGAGATCCGCGAGGCCTTCAGGGTCTTCGACAAGGACGGCAATGGCTTCATCAGCGCCGCCGAGCTGCGTCACGTGATGACCAACCTGGGCGAGAAGCTGACGGACGAGGAGGTGGACGAGATGATCCGAGAGGCCGACATTGATGGCGACGGTCAGGTCAATTATGAGGGTGAGTTTGACTCGTGTAGGAGCTGCTTTTTGTGTCTGTTGCTTTTGGGTGTTGAGGTTTCCCGCAACACTTTCTGAGTGTTTGGTACCCCGTAGCTTTTATAGTCTTCAGATTTTTACTTGGATTTTTATTTTGGACCGGGGATGTTCACTTATGAGTTGTCTCTACTTACCGCTGCGTGACGTTTTCCCTGGGCCTTTCGTCACCCTTTTTTTCAGTGCCGAACCTTCAGCTTTCAGACTTTGGCTTCGGGCTTTTTACACAGGGCGTTATACTCCTTGGCTTTTTGATTCTGGACTTTCGCCTCTGAGCTTTTGGATTCTGGACAAGGACGGCTCTGGCCTTTTTTTAAATCCAGTCTTTGATAACGGACAATCGATTTTAACCCTTCCAAACCTTTTGCTGTATGATTTTTTACTCTCATCTGTAGTTTTCTGTACCGCAGTTGTTGTTTTTTTGCTGTAAGCTTTTCACTAGTGGCTTATTAACTCTGGACTTTTTTCACACGGACATTTGCCTTGTGCTTTTTCGCTTCGCAGCATTCTCCTTGGTGGGTTTTCACATCGTGTGCCGCTTGTCTCCTTTACTTTTTGCTCCAGGTTTATTGTCTGCAATCGTTTTGATCTATGCTTTTGGCTCCCAGACTTTTTGCTGTGGTACACCGATATTTATTGTTTGTGAATTGACCTGTGTCCATTTTTTTTATGACTAACTAAACGTGCATAACTCTTTCCTGAAATGGAATATCATTCACGTACAAAGCCTGGTGTGTACCACAAGGCATGGATACAGTTCTGAACACATGTGTCTCGCTGATACAGTTCTGAACACATGTGTCTCGCTGATACAGTTCTGAACACATGTGTCTCGCTGATACAGTTCTGAACACATGTGTCTCGCTGATACAGTTCTGAACACATGTGTCTCGCTGATTGCTTTTGGGACACGTTTCGGATTGTTTGTCAGACTATTGTGTGAAGGTGTTTCTCACGCTTTTTATTGCGTCCGTTTCCATGGATACCCGTCTCATTGTCCGAGAGCAATATAATGCCATATCTTTCACGATGCATTTCTCTTTCAGAAATGGAATCCCCCCAAAATCTCTCAATCTTGTTATTTTATTTTTTTCTCCAGAGTTTGTGACTATGATGATGAGCAAATAAGAACACAGGGAAAGGAGATGAGAAAAATAGCCGTCTCAACGTTTTCTGGAGGTAAGCATAAGGTTTTTCCTGCTGTTCAATTGAAAATGTATATATTATTAATAGTTATGTTTGAGCAAAATGTCAGCACGGTTTCAAAAAGGGACGTTCTCTTTGTGATTTTATTTGTTTGTTTGTTTGCTTTGGGTTAGTTTTTTAAGTACAATATTTCATCTTTTTGTGTTCAAGCTGGAAGACAATAATTGTGGTTATAAAATTGTGGAAAATGTACTGCAATTTTTACGTTGAAGCGAGAGGTAAAAGTGACTACATATATCCAGCTAAAGGGGGGTGTTCATTTCATGTTCTTTTCTTTAACAAAAATGCAACATTCTGTGTTTGATGTGATGAGTCTTGACATGCTATGTGTAATGACACCAGTACAATGCGAGCGTGAGAGTCGCTCAGTTATGCAATGCTCCTCGTCTTATGTGCAAGAAGACGGGTGACGTAATACTAGTGTCGTGTGTTTTGTAAGCTTACTTTCCTTTAATTGCTATAGGATAAATGCAATGTGTCCTGTTAATGAACTTACTACAAACATTCTGAAACATTCTGAAACGTTGCAACATCCCCAACATTGTAAGAAATGGAATCTGTTTACAGGTGCTGTCACGTTGGATTTCTCGGATTTTGCTTGCACTTCGAGTTTTGATATTAGTT
>NC_090261.1:20422514-20432514 GCF_037325665.1 Littorina saxatilis
TTTCTTCTTTGTTTTAAATCATCAAGCCAAAGCTTAGCCTTGTCACCATTGCTGCGTAAAGGCAGCACCACACAGACAGAAAAGACGACAAACAGACAGGCAGGCAGACATATAGACAGACAGACAGACAGAACGAACGAACGAACGAACGAACTTTATTACTCAAGGATGGAGATTTTAGGCTCACGCCTAGTCTTACAATCTGTCCCTGCTAAACTAAGACATAAAGATAAAGACAATAAAAGGACAATTGTCAATCGCAATCATACAGTATTACTAACTACAACATTACCTATACGACTACATAATGCATAATAGAACATTGAAATGTACATGTATGTCAAGATAATACAAAGGAAAAGAAAATTCGACTCGAACACACACGCGCGCCGCATGCCTGCAATCACGTTCGCACTCAATACAACACACACACTCACACACACACACACACATACATACACACACACACTCACACACACACACACACACACACACACATACATACATACACACACACACACACACATATGCGCACACACACATACACACACGCACACACACATACACACACACACACACACGCACACGGACACACACACAGACAGACAGACTGACGACAACAACAACAACAACAACAGACAGACAGACAGACTGACGACAACAACAACAACAACAACAACAACAACAACAACAATCGACCGTTGTTGAATTTTGACTGAGTAGCTCTTTGCTGAGTAACTAAAGGTACATAACGCTTTCCTGAAAAGGAATTATCATTCATGAACAAAGCCTGGTCTGTGCCACAAGGCACGGATACTGTTCTGAACACATGTGTCTTGCTGATTGCACACGTTTTTCACACACGCACAGACACAAATACATCTTGCAAATTATCGCACGTAGTTATGCAGGACAGTTGGGGTATCAAACGAAGACCGATTGTGACGCGAGTCGTTATCAACAAGCAGCTGAATCTGACATTACACATTTATAATCCTATCTATAGGCAGCGTCACTTTCAGGCCAACAGTTGCTCAACCACCATCTCCCGTTATTTCATCATGGTGAGTATGAATTTTCTTCCTTTTTCGTCCAAAAAGATTTGCGATTTTGTTTTTGTGTGTGAAAAGGTTGCTTTTTGTTTTGTTTTTTGTTTTGTTTTTTCTTTTCTTTTGAGGATGAAAGTTGCTTGTTCATTTCAATGCTTTTCATTATCTCAGGTGCTTGTTTCCGCAACACTCGCACTTAGTCTTGGTGCCGCTGTTGAATGCATTTAGAGCGCTTACGTTTCTTTGTTTCTCAGATCTTTTCTTATTCTAATCTGATTTTATTTCATTTGATCTATTTGGAGGGGGGGCGGTGGATTTGATTTATAGTAATTTTTCTTCTTCTATTTTGTTCTATGGGTTAGTCTCCAGAACTGTGTACCAGTGAAAACCATGTTACGAAGTTGGCATTTCATTACTTAACTGATACATTTTAACCATACAAATTCCTTTCATTAAAGGCACAGTGCGCCTCCCGTAAACAGATACTGTCAGGCTTTTACACACAGTACAAACACCCTTCCATTTGAACGCTCATCAAACGGGAACATCCTAGGTGCCCTACGTAAAGAGCGAGCAATTTTCAAAGAATTAATTTTGAGGATTGTCTCAGAGACAATCGGACCGTGGTGCGTTTTGGCGCTAGACCTAACTTTTAAAATCTAAATAATAAATTGACAGCTTGTTACACAAACATTCTTAAATCATAAAAGAATTCTTTTTTCATCAAGACAAGGTCAGTACAATTCGAAGTTTTGAAAGTTTGAAAAAAGATAAGCCCGGAAGCAGGGTCACGCAAGGTCGTGGTTCTCGTAGCAGACGACGGTTTATGCCTATCGCCAGTTCCTCTGAACAGTCAAAAGCCATCGCGAGAGTTCTTGTGAACCACAGCCGTTTGTTTCGTGCATAGTCAGAGGTACATAATAACGTGCTATTGCAGATAAGCTCACAGCGAGTCGCATTCAAATTACTAACTGACGACTGCATTGTGAAAAAGGGAAACTGGATCACAATGGCTCAGGGGTATTACTTAAAGATAAACCACGCAAAAATAAATTCTTTGAAAATTGCTCGCTCTTTACGGAGGGCACCAAGGATGTTCTCAAGTGGTGAGTGTTTAAATGAAAGGGTGTTTGTACTGTGTGTAAAAGCCTGACGGTATCTGTGATGGTTTACGGGAGGCTTACTGTGCCTTTAATAAGAACTGGTTCCATCTATATCCTTGGCCTGCAGATAAAGAATTGTGTATGCCTACGTTCAGTAGATTACAAGGGTTTTAAAGTAAGTCAACTTCGTAACGTGACATCTTCTTCTTCTTCTTGTCGATCACTCAATAACGTGACATGGAAACCAAAGATTGTGTCATGGACTTGACATTTTTTTTTTTTTTTTAAGAGACCAAAAACATTTTTAAAAAATATGTTGCATGTCTGTATCATTATCTAACTAGAGTATTACTGAAAAAAAAGAAGAATGCATTCTAAATTTTAGTTGCCATTTAAAGGTCCTTGTCTACATTTTTATACCGAAATCGCCATTTGACCATTAAAATGCAGAGTCTATTATCTACAATTATCAACAATACACCCCCTTTCGATCAGGAAAGACGAAGCCAGTGTAGCCGTTTGAAAATTCATTGTAGTATTCCAGCGTAGTACTCATAGTAGGATATCCTTATTTGGAAAATGCCAAGCGCAAAACTCCTCTCAAATCCCGTGCATTTCGTGCGTTTAAAAAAAAGCGTGGACAGCGCTCCAGTGTCAAACTGTTGCTGCACTTGTTTGGGCGTGGCTATAAGCATAGTGACATGAATTTGATTGGTCAGTATTTTTAGGCAAAGCACATGTTCTCAGCAAACAGAAAACAAAATATTGGAAGCGTGAGTCACGCTACCCAAAAATAAAATCTTTTTTTACATATATTTTTTTTTCTATACCTTTTTTCCCCATGGTTCATTCATCATCTGACATAACTTTTTGCCGAAATCTAACCATAAGATTATTGAAAAAAAGCAAAAATGTAGACGACCACCTTTAATATACGTTATAATCATTTGTCAAAGGACTGAAAATGGTACACAGCTCTGGGGAATGACCCCTGTTCATTTCATTTGTTCTTAAAGCAGCCTCCCTTCCCACAAAAACGTTCACGTTAAAGAGATTCTCCTGCATGGCTTAAAACAGTCTCAAATCGTTCAACATGATATTCCTCAGACTTTTAGAGAAGCAAGCTAAGTTTTTTAGTAGAAGGTCAAGCAAAAAGAAAGCACTCATGTGTTATGCAATAATATGCACGCACATCTTGTGCAGCGTGGTCCACGTTGTTGTAAACTAACCAATAGCATGACGAGCGCACGTAAGTGTGAAAAACACCGGTCCCTTTTTAATGTATGTATGTTTGTTTGAGCGCGGGATAAAACACAGAAAAATTAAAGAGGCTGTGGTGGGGTGGTAAGAGAGAGAGAGAGAGAGAGAGAGACGGAGAGAGAGAGAGAGAGACAGAGAGAGACAGAGAGAGACAGAGAGAGACAGAGACACAGAGAGAGAGAGAGAGAGACGGGGAGAGAAAGAGAGAGAGAGACAAAGACAGAGGTAGAGACAGAGAAAGAGAGACAGAGAGACGGAGAGAGAGAGAGAGAGAGAGAGAGAGAGAGAGACGGAGAGAGAGAGAGAGAGAGAGCGAGAGAGACAAAGACAAAGACAGAGAGACAGAGAGAGGGGAGACAGAGACAGAGACAGAAAAAGAGATAATATAAAACAGATCCAGCAGTCAGGACCAGTTTTGCGGCATTTTTCAAGAAATACAATTTTTTTAAAAATTATTCTGCATGATGGAGTCCATAAAAACCGATCCTTTTGAACTGCGTGTCCCCAAAAAGGGAGATAACCCGCGCCTAACGTAAACCTTCATATCCGGAGAAGGCAGATCGTATCCGGGTACTGTTTCAAGGTTGGAAATAAACACCTGCAAAAGGGAAGTTACGGTATTCCCGAACCATGCCCCCGAACGTGCGGAATTCTGAAGTTTCCCTGTCATAAACTTGGCACTGACACAAGAACCAGAATATAATTATCCCTGTGGTGTTTATGATGCAAGATGTTGCCATCGTCTGCTGTTTACATTGATATTCTGTCATCGAATGTCCATGACTGTGCATTGCGTCTCTGCCGGCTGACCTCGTGTTCGGAAACTTGTTCGTGTATCTCGCAACCCCTCTCTTGCAAGTGTTCATGCCGGGGCCTTAAAATGCATGTGTAGCACTCGAGGTTTGAATGTGAAGGAAATCATGCAACCTCTCAAATCTCAAGGAAGAACATGGCCACACGCAGTGTGATACTGACTGAAAAAGGGATTTAGGAACACAGTGTGATATGACACTGATATAATCAATTGGCTGTGAAGAGAATGGAATGGGGACTGGGAGTACCTCGCTGATAACGTGATATCACGCAGACGACATCGTATAAGATAGCAAATTCATTGATAAAAATAAACAAGGGGAGAGGGGTATATCCTGTCATCATCATCATCATCATCATCATCATCGTCGTCGTCGTCGTCGTGGTCACCACCATCATTGTCATTGCCATCATCATCTTTCTCTTGTTGAAGTCGACTTCGTCGTAAATGACATTGACGCTCATTTATAACTTTCTTGTTTCAGGCTTCGAGCATTCCTGCAGCAGAACTTGAAGGTATGGTGACTTTTTCGTTGTATACGCTGTCAGATGGTGTTGTATTTTGCCTGTATGTATGATATGTGATAGATATGTGATAGATATGTGATAGATATGTGATAGATATGTGCGCCTGTTTGTGTGTCTGAATGTGTGTCTGCCTGTCCGTCCGACCACCTGTCTCTCTACCTTAGTGTGTGAAACGTGTGTGTGCACTAGCTAGGGTATGTCTCCACTGGAGTGAGAGGGGGGGAGGGAGGGGAGGTCTGTATATGGCTGTCTGAATATGTCCTGATCGTGCGCATGCGTATGTCATGTGTTTGGGATTGAGGATTGGCGGGGTGTGTTTGGTTATTGTTTTGAAGATGCTTTATATCTAACGGTTCCAAAGCAAAAGAGCTGCCTTCTTGATAATTATGTTTTCCCCATATTTGCTGTTTCCACGGTGAATATATTTTCCAATATCTGTCTTTACCCTATTGAACATAATATTTTTCAACATCTGCCGTTTCAATGGTGACAATATTTTACAATTATAGCTGCCTTTTCTGTGGTGACAAATTTTACAATTATAGCTGCCTTTTCTGTGGTGACAATATTTTTCAACATCTGCTTAGTGTTTTCACGGTGTGCATATTTTACAACATCGGAAGTTTTCCCTATGAACATATGTTGTACAATATCTGCCTGTTTCCATGGTGACTGACTATATCTTTAAATGTCTGAAATTTCCATGATGAATATCTGCCGTGTCCATGGCAACAGAGTACCGGGCGGTGTTCAAGGTGTTTGACAAGGACGGGAGCGGGTCCATCAGCGCGGAGGAGCTGGAGGCAGTACTCAAGGCGCAAGGCGTCCAGCTGTCTGCTGACCAGGCCAAGGACCTCATCAAGAAATACGACAAGAATGGTCAGTAGTGATCTTTGTGGCTGTAATTCTGTTGGAATATTTGGTTGATTCGCTGGTTGGTTTCAATGCTGACTAACTGGCTGGCTGGCTCTCTGTCTGTCTGTCTGTCTCTGTCTCTGTCTCCCTTTCTCTCTCTCTCTCTCTCTCTCTCTCTCTCTCTCTCGCTCTCTCTCTCTCTCTCTCTCTCTCTCTCTTCCCTCTCTCTCTCTCTCTCTCTCTCTCTCTCTCTCTCTCTCTCTCTCTCTCTCCCTCTCTCTCTCCCTCTCTGTAATAATACACTAAGCTAACTGGGGCTCACATGCATGCGAAGAAAGCAATCCTTCAGAAAATGTTGTTTGACGCCCTTGCGGTAAAATCATTAGGGACATATTCCCGGGTGTTACCCCGACTTTAGATGAGTTACACAGGTGTATGCGTCAGTGTTTAGGTGTAATCAGCCACCTACACTTATGACCGAGGCCTTTTACGTGTCACTGCGGTGACACGGGGGTGGGACGTGGATACCGTCTCTGAGTCAGTATGTACATAAAGTTGACCCAAGCAATCCTTCGCAGTCTCTGCTTCTTTATGTAACTGGCGGCACAAACCAAGCTTAGCTCACTCCCTCTCCTAGATCTGCCGGACACAAAACAACTGTCACGAGTTGGCACACGTTCTCACTCTTACCTCTCCTTGTTCTGCTGGCCGCAGATCAGTCATAGCAACGAAACAACTGTCTCGAGTTGGCACACGTTCTTACACTTCCCTCTCCTTGTTCTGCTGGCCGCAGATCAGTCATAGCAACGAAACTGTGACAACTTTCACGAGTCGGCACACGTTCTTACACTTGCCTCTCCTTGTTCTGCTGGCCGCAGATCAGTCATAGCAACGAAACAACTGTCACGAGTTGGTACACGTTCTTACACTTCCCTCTCCTTGTTCTGATCGCCGCAGATCAGTCATAGCAACGAAACAACTGTCACGAGTCGGCACACGTTCTTACACTTCCCTCTCTTGTTCTGATCGCCGCAGATCAGTCATAGCAACGAAACAACTGTCACGAGTTGGCACACGTTCTTACACTTGCCTCTCCTTGTTCTGCTGGCCGCAGATCAGTCATAGCAACAAAACAACTTTCACGAGTCGGCACACGTTCTTACACTTGCCTCTTCTTGTTCTGCTGGCCGCAGATCAGTCATAGCAACGAAACAACTGTCACGAGTTGGTACACGTTCTTACACTTCCCTCTCCTTGTTCTGCTGGCCGCAGATCAGTCATAGCAACGAAACAACTGTCACGAGTTGGTACACGTTCTTACACTTGCCTCTTCTTGTTCTGCTGGCCGCAGATCAGTCATAGCAACGAAACAACTGTCACGAGTTGGTACACGTTCTTACACTTCCCTCTCCTTGTTCTGATCGCCGCAGATCAGTCATAGCAACGAAACAACTGTCACGAGTTGGTACACGTTCTCACACTTCCCTCTCCTTGTTCTGCTGGCCGCAGATCAGTCATAGCTACGAAACAACTGTCACGAGTTGGTACACGTTCTTACACTTCACTCTCCTTGTTCTGCTGGCCGCAGATCAGTCATAGCAACGAAACAACTGTCACGAGTTGGTACACGTTCTCACACTTCCCTCTCCTTGTTCTGATCGCCGCAGATCAGTCATAGCAACGAAACAACTGTCACGAGTTGGTACACGTTCTTACACTTCCCTCTCCTTGTTCTGCTGGCCGCAGATCAGTCATAGCAACGAAACAACTGTCACGAGTTGGTACACGTTCTCACACTTCCCTCTCCTTGTTCTGATGGCCGCAGATCAGTCATAGCAACGAAACAACTGTCACGAGTTGGCACACGTTCTTTCACTTCCCTCTCCTTGTTCTGATCGCCGCAGATCAGTCATAGCAACGAAACAACTGTCACGAGTTGGTACACGTTCTTACACTTCCCTCTCCTTGCAGGTGATGGCGACGTCGACTTCGACGAGTTCACGCAGCTGATCACCGAGAGCGAGGTGGCCCGGGCGGCCCGGTTCGCCATGGTGTTCAAAACCCTGGACACGGACGGCGACGGCAACGTGTCGGCCGCTGAGCTCCGAGCCGCCCTGCAGAACCGAGGGCAGGACATCACAAGCGACCAGATCCAGGCCATGCTCAACACTGCCGACACTGACGGCAACGGCCAGCTGTCCTTTGAAGGTGAGTTGAGCAACAAAGAGAGGGTAAGAAAGAAGACTTGAATAGAGGGGAGCCCAGGTGAATGATCAGTCACTGGTTTGAATCTCATTTTTACAAACTTTTTTCGTGATTTTTCAACTTTTCATTAATTTTTGTACTCTTACTTCTTGGTTTTTTTATTTCATTTTTCTTCATTCCAAAGGGTTTGAGTGATGTATTGAAGATCGAATTAATCAAAGGGTTGCATAATTATTGAGTACTACCAGTGAAAGATTTCCCAGAATCACCTATTTTATTTTCAATAGCATCGGCTTTTGGGGAAAGATCAATGGATGATTGTATCCCCGCTCGTCGACTGCATCTAATGGTCGTAGACTACTTCGGATTAATGCACTTCTGAGGGGAGAGACGCGGGTTTGGGAATAGCTATTTGGGGAGAAGAGAGTGGTGGTTGCCAATCAGATCACTCGTGAAAGGGAAGCAACGCAGGACTGTCATATCATGACCGGACGGCAGATTCTATTTTATGCAGTTGTTCCCCTTTACAACATTCCTCTTCTTCAAGTTTCTCTTCTTTTCGCAGTTTCAGACAGTTCTCTCTCCAATACTCGGCAAATCAAACATTCTCTGTCTAGCTCGCCCTACCCATTCTCTCTGTATTCCTTTATCGGTCTGGACCTTTCGTGTCAGGCCATGATATATTACATTTCTCGCTTCACAGAGAGGTTCGATGTGTAGGCCTATGCAGGCGGTGGCTAGGTCATGATCAACAAGTGCAGGTACAATCGAACCTCTCTAAACCGACCCGTTTCGGGACCGGCAAAAAATGGTCGCGAAAGACAGGTGGACGCAATGGAAAGTTGGATTACATGGAGAGAAAAAAAACTCGTCCGTGATCCTTGGACACTGGTCGTACTGGGCAGGTGGTTGCTATCGAGAGGTGGTCGCTGGACTGAGCAGGTTAGACTGTACATTCAGTTGACATTGACACTGATTTTGTCCCTGTCCTACTATGTTTCTTCGTGGCTGGTGCAAAAACAGGTTTTGTGTGTACACTATGACGAGCATTCTGAGCGAACAACAGGGTCTGTGTTCATTTCTTGTCTCAGTATGATCAAGAAGGTTGTTGTCGATCAGATGCAAACAATTTCTGTCGGGTGCCTATGGTTAGGATTTTGCTGGACAGGAAAACTGTCTCACCTGAGATGACAACCGCATTCAGTCGTTCAACAGAGACGCCGATACTCGATGATATGTTTATCACTGACGGTTCTTTCTTTCTTTCTTTATTTGGTGTTTAACGTCGTTTTCAACCGTTCAAGGTTATATCGCGACGGGGAAAGGGGGGGGGGGGGATGGGATAGAGCCACTTGTTAATTGTTTCTTGTTCACAAAAGCACTAATCAAAAAATTGCTCCAGGGGCTTGCAACGTAGTACAATATATGACCTTACTGGGAGAATGCAAGTTTCCAGTACAAAGGACTTAACATTTCTCACATACTGCTTGACTAAAATCTTTACAAACATTGACTATATTCTATACAAGAAACACTTAACAAGAGTAAAAGGAGAAACAGAATCCGTTAGTCGCCTCTTACGACATGCTGGGGAGCATCGGGTAAATTCTTCCCCCTAACCCGCGGGGGGTATCACTGACGGTGACATACACTTACAATACGCACGTTCTGTAGTATACCTTTGTTAGTGCTGTGCTTTCCTTTGTCATTTTTACCAGGGATCTCAATTTCTGATATTGTTTATGACTTTACGCTCTGTCTGTCTCTGTCTGTCTGTCTGCCTGTCTGTCTGTCTGTCTCTCTCTATCTATCAGAGTGTATGTGTGTGTGCGTGTGCCGGCGTGTGTGTGTGTGTTTGTCTGTGTGTGTGGACGGTGTGTGTGTGTGTGTGTGTGTGTGTGTACTCGTCCCAAGGACAGATTGGCCCAGAAAAGGCCCAGACCTAAATCTTCATCCTTGTAAAATCTATTTCAGTTCAGTTCAGTACTCTCTCTCTCTCTCTCTCTCTCTCTCTCTCTCTCTCTCTCTCTCTCTCTCTCTCTCTCTCTCTCTCTCTCTCTCTCTCTCTTTCTCCGGTCTCTCTCTCTCTTGTCTATGTGTCTATATTTTACAGTAGTCCCTCGCCAGGCCAGGGCTGGACGAAAAAAAGCAGATATGTATGCTTATACAATAACCTTCAAAACCACA